>NC_136696.1:13910803-14058303 GCF_947650265.1 Symphodus melops | reverse complement strand
ACTGACTCGTGACCTTTTGGCTTTCACTTTAAGACACACCACCGTATCTTATTTCCACGAGCTCTAGCTACTTTATGAAAAGATAACTAGTCACCCTGTACTTGATGTTGCAGGCTATTTTCAGCGTTTTGGTGGCAGTTTCGCTTCACTGGTGGCTCTTTGTAGGTTACATTTTTTCTTTCTCGCCTACTTTAGACAGAAAATGAAGTAAAAATCCATATTTATTAGAGACATTATTTGCAAAAAACTGCAGTCCACTTTGACACAGGGCAAAGTATGTAGGCTAGTGTGTGACTGCATTAAATAGCAGTAGAAGTGTCAGTCTGACTGGCCCAGCTTGACGAACAGTGAGATAACAACATAAGAAAGGTGATTCTGTTTAACACTTTCAAAATAAAATGTCATTAGTGTGTTGACCTACCCACTGGTCCCTAGTTTATACAATAATGACACAGTATTGCGTGTGGATTATTTGAGCTATCGCAGAAACAATGATTTCGTTTATTTGAGGAGTCCTTTTACAAAATATTTGCACAAGGAGGCCAGACATATTTTATTTTGAAGCTACATGCTGTGTGTCGTTCTTACAAGCGTCTGTCTTGACGCATCCACTGAAGAAAGGTGAGGCTCGTTAAGGTGTCCGTGGTTTCTTGTTATGTTATCTTTCTTGTCAAACTTGTCGGTGATCAAACAACGCTCCTGTTTGCGTCCTTTAAACTTAACAGACGAGTAAAAAAGTCCCCAAACACAGCCCGGTGTGTCACACAGTTTCCCTTTGATGGTTTGTCACACATAGAGCACCCATGGGAGTTAGAGGAGTCGCTCTTTAATCCGGACCTTTAACAGCGACTGTATTGTTTGACTGAGATAAGATGCCGCGGGGCGCATAAGCAGCAGTCAAGCGGATCACGACGCTTTTGTCTGTACACTGCCCGCAGGTGGAGTTCACGCACACACACACACACACACACAGACACACACACACACATACACACACACACACACACACACACACACACACACACACACACACACACACAGTCTATTCGCCATGTGCTGCTCCTGACCTGCCATAGACCAGCTGCTCAGCAGGGGTTACTGAATAAACCTCCAATCTCTTTAATTACTTCCCTCTGTTAGATAGGCTGATATCTGGTGGGCCATGAGTAAACCCATGATCAAGTTCAGCAAAACACATGCTAACATTAAACTAATAATTGTACAATTGATTAAATGAATAAAGAATTGATCTTAAGAATTGGAATCTCCTTAATCTTGTGATTTCATTAAAGCTGAGACTTTTGATCAGTCAGTGAATCAATGAACAGAGATTGGGCAACTGCATTGATAACTGTTCACATGGTTTGAAGTTTTTAGCACGTTTGGACTTCCTGATTGTTGATTGGACGACAGAAGATGTTGTTTTGGGACTTGGAACTCTGTGCATATATCTCTACCTTTTGAAGGGTGTGAGCCAAGTTTACGATTGAATAATAAGTTTGACCTTGAAAATAGAACTTAATGAACAAAGTGTCACTAAAGGTAAAAGGGTAGTAGCCTATCAGCTGTTAGTTTTCATCAGATGTAGTATTTGCACTGTTTTTCATTGGATGTCATTTTGTAACCAACCACTCCACTATAGCTCCAAGAGCGAATCATTTGCAATAAAATAAACACAATGATGTAAGTTTCTACCGTATAATCAGTTTCTGTTTTCAACCTGCACTGTTTTGATGGTTTTCTGAGAGAGGTGTAATACTTTGTTTTTATAATTTTAATGTCTAGTTCTAGATACTTGAAATGTTAACTATACTGTCAAACCAAACATGATAGCACCTTCCACATACTGACAATAAAAGACACAAGCCTCATATTCCTCACAAGTCACAAGCGTTGGAAGATCACAGCGTTGAAACACAAAGCAAAATATTTGATTATAGCAGTTACACTCCCATGTCAATACAGCAGATATACCTGTCAGACCAAAGTGAGGAACACACTTGACACAGAGGACAGTGGTGATGACGGGGATGAAACATCGGCAATGTCTGCTTTTCTTGTTGCTCCTGTTTGATCTACAAACCAAATGAATGAGGAAATAAATCATGAACACGTAATTTCCTTTAAGAGTTGCTGACCACAACCCAACTTTGATGTCTCTCTTTAAACACTAACTTCATTGTTTACTAAAACCATGTTTAGCAGATCTTTTTTTGCAGCACACACCTCGGTTACACCTGTACCTACTGATCCTGCAGCAGCAGCCTGATCAGTCAGTCTGTGTGCATCTGCTCATCTGTTTGTCTTCCTACACCCTTGTGCAACAGGAGTGTGTCTGTGTGTGATCATGTTTGTTCAGATGGTGGAGCTCTAGCCTCCGTGGTTTCGGCACCAGGTGACACAACGACCCTCTGTATACTCCACCACCTACACTGAAAATACACACACACTCAGGATCAACCTGCGGGGAATAGTCGGACCGAGCCAGGCGCCCAAACAAACAGGGAACGAGTTAAGATAGGTTCGCCTCAGATAGTTTTATCTTTTTGCTTCATCTCTGTATCAGAGCAGTAAGACTGAGCCACACGCTGCAGAAGAGATCGATCACACAGGGGGAAACAAAAAAGATGTCGACGTGATAGTTGAGGCTGTTGAGCAAGCGGTAGGAGACTGAAAAGCAGTCAGAGAGAGGGGGAAATGACAAAACAAAGAAACATGAACAGACAGAGACAAGTGTTAGACTGCCAAAACAGCTGCTATTTATATCTATTTTCTGTGTATGACAGACAGTGACAAGATGCTCGCACAAGAACACTGATTGGAGAAATGGAGAAGGGGTCACAAAAGAGGTGGAGGTCCCTGAAGTCAGCCAGAAGTGAAGTGAAGGACTGAGTGTAAGCGAATAAAAGAAAATACAATTTTCAGCTTAAAAGCTGCAGTGTTGATCATTTATAGACCTCTCGCTGACATTTTCACTCTGCTATGATTGCATAGTAAACATTGGCCAACAATATTTAATATAAAACAGAGCAATGTTTGCTACACTTCCCATTCTTTCTTGAATTGTTCTTGTCTTACTGCTAATTCTCTGTTTTTGTGCTCCATTTATCCCATAACTATGAATATGTGCTGGCTGTTCACATCATGCTTACATTTTGTGATGCATAGTGCCTGAATCCTGACTCAGCTCCTTTTGTGCATACCTGCTTTAACATGGATGCTAACAATACGTGCGTCTGCAGTTATTGCTTATGCCTTTCAACACGCATGTGTCTTTGTGTCTTTGTGATTTAGCTTGTAAGATGCAGCTCTGGGGTTGCGTGTTCGTTGTTTATGGATGGTATGGAAGTGTTAAGTGTTTTCTGTGCGAGCTGAAGAGTGACTGGAGCTAGTAAAGCCATTTAGCTACCCCTGGAGAAACCCTGGAGACTGCTGTGTTGACGCCACTCTGACTGCTATTACAGACAAGTTTAAGAGGCTGTAAAACATTTGGCATACCCCCCCTCCCCCTTTTTTGTGTGCACTTGTAAGATGGATTGCAAAAGTCTGCCAGCTATTGTAATAGCAACAGAAGCAGTTGTTGTGATAAGCATCATTTGTTCAAGTCCAAATACTGATGTAACAGTGACTGTATAGGGCTCATTTTGCTGTAGGAAATCATGTTTTTGTGTGTCTCTCATTATAATTCCAATGATAGGTGACTGCAATTCATCTACATTTAAGTAGTGGCACATACACACACTCACACAAGCAATGAAGATTCATCCAAAGCAGTGTGTTACAACCTCTTTTCTCCATCCTAATGACCCATAACACACACCTGCATGCACACGTTGGCTTTTTTAATGAGCGCACGTCAATCGCACACTGTACTCACAGTCCCTCCCTGTGCGGATGGTGTTTACCTGTTTTTGTGTTTATCTGTTTTTAAAGAGAGAGTTTAAGTGTCAGAGGGCTCAGCATGTCCTGTATTATTTTCATCATGTTGAGCAGATTGCGACTATGCGTTAAGGCGTTTTTTATGTGTTGACGAATGGAGTCACACCCAAACATGAGTTCCATTTTGCCAAAAACTGGGTTTTCTTGTGAAACTTTTGAACACATTGAAATGCTTTTAGCAACAGCAGGTTGGTGTTAGCTGCGGGACAGAGGTGTATGTTTGTCAAACATTGATTACATAATTGGGTTAAATGCAAAAAAAGGGTATAAAACTTCATATTTCATTGAGGGTAAATCACAATTACTTGTTAATTTGAACTAAAGCTGCAGGTCAGAGGGACAAATGTTAACGTCATTTGTGGTGCTGTATGTGTATCGCAAACATGCTGTGTCTTAATGTGCATGTAGCAATGTCTCACAGTAGCATGTTTGTAACCTGTAACATTTAAAAGTTAAATGGCGTAATTTTAATCTATTATCAGGTATGGACAGCCAATAAGAGGAACAAAAAGGAAAGAGACACGGATAAGGAAGGACAGGTGGCTCCATCACTTGTTGTGATGCCAGGGCCAGTCCTAGCTATGTTGGTACCCTAGGTGAGATTATGGTCTGGTGCCCCCCCCCCCCCCCCCCCCCTATCATCTTATCATCACCTTTAAGAAAACTAAAGAAATAGTTTTCTGTAATGTTACAAAAGCAACAAAGTATCATTTTTCATATTTTGTCACAGTAAAATGTGAAACAGGAATTCAACATAGACCTGAGGATTTGATTTGAGCTTCTGTGGTGTGCAAATATATGAGTGTATGAGACTCTGTCGGGGATTCTTTCACAGGATTTTCTCAAAATAAGCTCTACTTTGATGCTTTTTTATGCACTCTGGGTATTGCGGTTACCATGAAGTCACTGTGATATTTGTGTATTATTATTGTTATTTTTCGCTCATACACACACATTTTCTCACTCCATCATGCATTGCTGTTTAATAAACACTAGTGAGTTTTACACATCTCTAGTTTGTGTTAAAGTGAAAGTTACATATCAACAAATCAATTTTGATGTAATATAACTTTGTCTGCCAAAAAACTAAAATTTCACTAATTAAATACCATTTAAAAACACAGTCATCCAACACTGTCCAAATCAATTGTTCTGATCTGAGAGAGAGAGAGATAAAGAGAGAGAGAGGGAGAGAAAGAGAGAGAGTGTGTGAGAGAGGTCGTAAGAGAGGCTGAATCAATCAGAGTTAAGGAAGAGGAGCAGAGAAGTTGACAGTCTCTTACGTTAAGGTGTGGCGCCGGCGCCGATTGCCTATATGCCATCAGCTGGCCTTGGCTGAAGCTTAAAAAATGTCTTTCTTTCCAAACGTTTATAATTGGGCTATTTATGCCCTTATTCGAGAGACAGGACAGTGGACAGAGGCAGATATTGGGAAGAGAGATAGTGGATAATGACATGTAGGAAAGAAGCTACAGGTCGGATTCAAACCCAGGCTGTCCGCCGAGAGGACCAGAGCCTCCATACATGCACTCACTCTAGGCTACTGGTGCTTCAAAACAAAGACATTTAAGAAGTATCTTTTAGATATTGTGTCAAACTAAATATGTCCTCTTGTTTTTATTTCTCCCCATATTCAAGTCATGTCTTTCCACATGTACTTATTCAACCCATATATAACTCTACACAACCATTAGCCTTAGCCTGTAACTAGCTACTATCAGAAAACCTACTTTGTGAGAGGGGATTGTGCTTTTTTGAGAGCTTGACTGATTTGAGATCAACAGTAGTTTGTTTTTTATTTGCCTCTTTTAATCTACATTTTGGTTAAAAATAAATGGCTTTTTTCGATCCTTATATGAATTTTAACCTGTATCTTTGAATTGCATTTATACATAATATACTTTGTAGAAGAGGGGGTGTCATGTAGTGTTATGATACCATTAGCTGTGGTAGCGTCATTAATATATGAATATTTGTAGTTTATGTTATCTTGCTTGTATCAAGATGAGAAAGGGAAGTTAATTGCAGGAAATGTATAATAATTCATTATAATATATTTTTCATCTAGACAGATGTGGCTACTTCCCAAAATAGTCTGTTTAGTTTTCATCCACCCCACAGTTGTTTGTTGTCCAATGAGCTTTATGGCCTCTCAGGTCTGCTGGTGTGGCCTCTCAGTTGTGTTTATTCATTCAGTCATCACTTTTAAAAAAAAACATCCCTGAAGGGAGTTAAATGTCTTAATTTGTATTAAGGGCTGTTGTGCGTTTCAAGCTCCAACTCCCTGCTGTTCAGGGGGCAGCAGAGGTCAGAGGTGAAGGGTGAAAGGTCACTGTCAGAAATCTCCCCACCCCCACACCATCCCTGTCCCCAAAGCAGGCAGCGCTGACGAGGGGAGAGAGACTGGGTGATGGATGGAGACACACACACACACACACACACACACACACACAGAGCTCCTCAAACTACACAGCCACCCTCCCCGTCATCACCATAAACCCTCCTCCCCTTTCACCCCTCCCACCCCATTGCCGGGAGTGAGAGCCAAAAGGAGAAAAGATGAAGAATAGAAAGAGAAAAGAAAATGAAAGAGAGAGATAAAGACAGATAAAGAGTGACGGTACATCTCAGGAGAGAACATGGAAAGAGATAAAAAAAAAAAAAAAAAAGACTGACGGGGGAAGAGAGGAGGTAGGATGAAGGTGATAGATAGAGAGAGGGCAGGGAGGAGGAGAGGAGGAGGGGTGAGTGGATGTAGAGAGGAAGGAGGAGGAGGTGGAGGAGGAGGGGAAGTGGATAGAAAAAGGGTCACGTGACCACGCAGCAGCTGCAAGGCTGAGAGGGAGAGAGAGAAAGAGTCTCAGAGAGGAGCAGAAAAGACGACGAGCAGGAGGTGAAGAGTGTGCGGGAGGGTGAGTGAGGCTGTTTGCATGTTTGAATTATGTGCAAGCATATGTTTGCATGTGTTTGTGTTTATGAATGACAGGGAGGGATATCAGAGCAATAGCCTGTAGGAGAAGATTGTAGAGAGAGAAAAAAGGAAGGAAGAAAGAAAGCCGAGAGGAGATTATTTGTGTTGGCTTTGTTAAATATGCTCCAGTATGCTGAGATAAACGAGAGAGAGAGAGGGAGAGAGAGAGAGAGACAGGAAGGAAGGAGTAAGAGTAGAGAAGAGGAAGGAGGGAGAGAAAGAGTCGATACAAACTGTCTTATCATCTCTCCCTTGACTGCTGGGCTCAGCAGAGACCGAGATACACACACACACACACACACACACACACACACACACACACACACACACACACACACACACACACACACACACACACACACACACACGCTCAAACACATTTACACACACAGCCTGTCAGGATCTGAGCTTTTACTCTGTTCATCTCCCTTTCCTTTTCTGTCTGTTTCAATTCCAATTTGCTCCATTGGCCTGACATGTAAATACACAAGTGTAGCCAGAAAAACAAATAGATGTAGTCCAGGACAGAAATGAGCAGTAAATCAGAACAGGTTATATTAGAACATTGAATAAAAGTAAACATGATCTCCTGATGTATAAAGCACAAACATGCCATAAGTGGTGTGCATGTTAAATGTAAACATTGACTGCGATGGATATGTCATTCAGAGCAGACAGACGTAACTCTCTGTCTTTAAGGTTAGGTTTGTTCTCCAGTGGTTAGGTCACAAAACATTCAAGCCTTAATCAACTTAAACTCCAATAGATTGGTTTTATTGTAACAATGCACTGCACTGATTGTTTCTGTTGGTCTACTTGATTTCACACCTCTGCCTCTTTGGATCCTTTACCATATAATACTTTGTTAGTAAGTTTAATTCTTGTCGTCCCATCTCTCACTCTTCTGGATACATCTTCATCTCTCTCACTCTTGTTATCGCACCAAAGCTTCTTCCATCCGTTTTTTGCTCAGAATGTGGCAGGTTGAAGGAAAACGTCACATAACATTTATGATTCTGCCAATTAAACAAACTATCCATACTTTACTTACTATACTGTTTTGTAATTATCTTATCAGTGAGAAAAATATTGTCCAGTGTGCATGAACGTGTGCTTGGTGCTTTTGCTGTTTGTTTGTTATTTCTGTGGTGAATGTGTGTTAGATAGGGGTGTGTGTGTGTGTGTGTGTGTGTGTGTGTGTGTGTGTGTGTGTGTGTGTGTGTGTGTGTGTGTGTGTGTGTGCGTGTGTGTTGTGGTGGTAATGAGGTCATAGCTGTTGTCGGCAGGGGGGCACTGCTGGCTAATTCCAGCTGTAATTAACATTAGTGGGTCAATAAGAGGGTAGAGGGTGAAGACAAAGGTTACGATTAACACGTTTATTATGTGTGTGTGTGTGTGTGTCCACTATTCAGTGGATCAATGTATTTGTTATTTGTTATTGCTGTGTGTCTTTGTGTGCGTTTGTCTTTGCATCTGTGAGAGTGTAAAAACGGCAATGATACTTGATAGTGTTTGCGTGTAGACGCTCCCGAGATCTTAAGATGTGTCGGCTGGCTCCCTTGAGGAAATGGACATGTGTGTACTCATGTGTGTGATTTGCTATTAGGGTCAGCGCTCTGTTTGACACAGCGCTACTCGCTCCACTCTGTCTGTAGTGGAGCTGACCAACGTATATGAACTTACTATGATGTCTACACACAAAGGCAGAAACACATACATACACCTGTCAATTCTCTTTAAACACATGATTGTCTTCATTCAAGGTTCATTAGATATGTTATTCTTTATACTCAGTTGACGTAAAAAAAAAACCAAAAAAACCACACACACATTCTTGGCTAACTGTATTGTCCCTGTTTTATGGAGATATGAAACACCAAGCTTTGAATATATCCCAGTATCTGAAACCCTTCATACCTTTCCACCCCTCTCTCCTCAGGTATGAACCATGAGTCCAATAAATTACCATCATTAGGAATGATCTCCACAGCAACGCGAACCACGGCTACTGTCAGTCCCCTCAGCCCTCTAACCAATGGGAACACAGTTGCCCAGTCTTCAAACTCCGGATTTGCTGCCGCCCTGCGTAAACTGGCCAAACAGGCAGAGGATCCCAGAGGTGAGCGGGGATCTATCGAACAAACAAACACACACTCACATGTTTACTCATCTAATTTTTGAGGACATTACATAAACACACAATAACTACCTAAACAAAAAAAATTGGACTTTCATCATTATTTGGACAAGCACTTCCAAATTAAGTAGTTGCCAGTCTGATGTGCTCCCACAAAAAAAAAGCTCGGATCCATGAACACACACACATACCAACATGCAGTAGAGTCATCATGGTTGGTGACATCCTTGTTTATCACCCATCAGCTTTTATACATGTTTCCCTTGTTTCTGTCTGTCGCCAGTTAACCAAAATCAGGAAAAATTACTTTGCTGGATCAAAAAATGGATGTTAAAAATGTATAACCTTTCTGTTGTCAGTTGCTAAGCTAAGTGTACAGATTTGACAGCTGTATTATTTTCACTCTCTGATTGTAGGGATGTATGATTGTTTAAATTGTCAAACTGTTTATTTAAGACGAGGTTTGACAATACCCCACCAACAGTGTAAACAGATCATTTCACAGACCAAGGTTGTGTTTTATGGATTATTGTGACACATTTCGCTGCCTGGTAGCCCTTTACATGTGTGCGTTTGTGTGTGTATGTGTGTGTGTGTGTGTGTGTCCTCACTCAGCTCATGGGTGTCCTAATGAAGGTGATGGATAAGAGCTGGCCTATTCTGACCTCTCCTTCTCTGCCTCTTCCTTCATCCGTTTCCATTCATCTTCTAATAATGAGAATCTAATTACATTCAATTACAACAAGCTCTCTCCCTCTCTCGCTCTCACACTCCCACTCTTTTTTCTCTTCATTTCAATTTCTCTTCCTCCATCTTTCTCTGTCTACCTAAGGCTCCAAATGAACTCATTCTATCTCACCCTTTCTCCTTCTCATTATTTCCTCCCTCTTAAGGTCTCTGAGTGTATTTGTCAATTAGTGAACGCTACATTGATGGAGTAATGATGGAGTGAAAATGTAGTTAAAAGCCTGTGTACGCTCTCTGTATCACTTTTAACGCCACCCCCTTCACTGTGTCCCCCTTAGTCTATTCTATCACCTTCATTCATGACATCCCCTATTGTTGTCTGTTTATCTATTTGTAGAAACTTTTCATCAGATACACAGGCTTTCATCTTGCACTATTTCCCTCATCTCTTCTAATTCAAGCATCTTTTTACGCCCTTCTTTCTTTCTGTCACACAAGCTATTCATCAAAATGGTTCAGTCACTGTTTACCTCGTCACAGACACTTTAAGAAATATATATATGTGCCATCTGTGTTTTGTGAGGTGGATGGAAATTGTTTGATCATGAAATCTTGATCATCAATCTTATAGCTGCTGTAAATTCCTCTCTTCCCTTGCTGTCATTAACCGAGTCTCTCTTCTTTCTCAGGTGCTGCCCTTAGCGGTGACTCGTCTCCTGTCTCCTCTCCAGGCACCAGCCACACCTCACCGGTCACCACCCCTAAGCGAGGCTCATTAGGGCCCCTCCTCCAAGCCAGAGGCCACGGTGTCCCAGGCACCCCTCCGGTAGTCACCATTGCCCCAACAAAGACCAGCAACGGCCTGTGGCGGTCCGACAGACGACAGGTAAGGCGTGAACATCAAACCTGCTGAAGCTGGAGGCAACTTTTGAGACATCTGCTGTTCCCTGTCTGCATTTAAGTCCCAGTGCTTGTCATCCTACTGTCAAAATCCAACCATCCTTTCTTTCTTTCTTTCTTTCTTTCTTTCTTTCTTTCTTTCTTTCTTTCTTTCTTTCTTTCTTTCTTTCTTTCTTTCTTTCTTTCTTTCTTTCTTTCTTTCTTTCTTTCTTTCTTTCTTTCTTTCCTATATTTTCATTCACACCCCCTCTTCTTCACTCTCTCTTCCTCTCACTGATCAGGCCGTGTCTTTTGCAGCAACACATGAGGGGTTTGTAAAGAAACACTGGAGGCTGCACAGACTGGCACCTATTGTGTTCAGCTTCCTGCAGTGTATGTGTATGTGTGTGTGTGTGTGTGTACGTGTGTGTGTGTGTGTGTTTGTGTGTGTGTGTGTGTGTTTGTGTGTACTTGACCCTTCACCACAAAAGGGCTCAGGGATGTGAAGAGTGACGTGTGGGTGTGTGTGTGTGTGTGTGTGTGTGTGTGTGTGTGTGTGTGTATGTGTGTGTTTGTTCTTGGATGTATGAGTGAATTTAAGGTGGGGTGAGGAACCCGGCCCCCTCACACAATGCAGGGGCGAGCCCCCACAGTAGCCACTTCCCCCCTGGATCAGAGCAGCCTTTCTCCCCCTTCACAAAGACCACTCTGTGGCTATGCCGGCCCGGGGCTCCCATTCAGATATTCAGAGGGAAAGACGGAGGGAGGGAGGCAAGAAAACAGAGAATAGGATGTTAAGATGGAGGGGAGGGAGTGTACGTATGAGCACAGTGAGAGGGCTTTGCGTAGATTAATAAAGTTTGTCCTAAATGCATGCAGCTTTTACTAGAACACAGTTTGTTGGTGTTTATTGGTGCATCTGTGAAGGCCATTGGCTGTCTGAGGGGCCAGAGGTCAAGGAATGTGCTCCTTGTGTTGTAGTTTGAGCTGTTTGAACTTGCGCAGATTTTTGTGTAAGATAAAGAGAGAGTGAGAGAGAGAGAGGATGCATTGCTGTTTAGAATCTGCTTTCCATGAGCAGCACATTCAAAACTATTTAAACTCATGCAAAGTGCAGATAAATCACTGCAGGTCAAGTGTTGTACTAAACTCAGGTAGCAGATTGGGTGTTGCTGGCAGAGGTCATTTGTTTGTGGGTCGTCTTTCTATTCTGTATCGCTGTCTGTTGCTGTAGTAACAAGACGCACAGGGAACATGTTATTTTCTTGTCATTTTTTGTTTGTTTTAATGTCATCAGTGAGAATATGTTTGACTTATATGTGTGCACTAAGCTTGGTCTGGATAGGGCTTAAGTTAAGGTTGTGTGTGATTTGTCCAAGAATAATGTCATTCTTTGCGTGTTGCCCAGAGAATAAATCCTACTTACTTCAATGATTCCCTGACTGGCCTTTCCTTGAGCAACCTTTACCATTAAGTTAAACGTTTAGCCTGTCCAGAGTTGTGTGTACTTGCAAAACACATTTTATCCCCATCATCCTCAGCTGTACCAGACTGTAAGTGCTTACAGGTAACTGCTAGAATGCTAATGAGATCAATTAAGCATTTGATGTTAGCATGTAGCTCAAGCTGTGTCTGAAAGCCTCAAATGACTGTGGTCTTGTTTATTTATTTACCTGGCACCCCAGCAACTACTCTCCCTGTGGTTCACACATACCAACACGAAATTAAAATCCACACAAATGACGTCATTCAAAGACTCAACAATAATAATTACAACAACAATGATGGTAACAACAACACAATACCAGGTGAAATACAAATCAAGACTAGAACTTAATTCATGAAGGTCATCTCGCAAGTGCTAATAGAACATAGTGTCAGAACAAACCTACAGCTGTTGTGTTTATGCTTTAAACAATGGAAGAAACAGTGTCATAAAAAATAAAAATGAACAATAAATTCCTCATGAATGATTGTATATCTGTATTATGCCGTAAAGTTTTACTGTTTTAACTTCAATGCAGAATAAAAGACTATTTCACATTATTGAAACTTAATACTTAATAATAATACAATGTGACAATATGTCATATAATAGTATTTATGCGTGGATGTGTAGAACAACCTCTAGAAGCATAACTAGCATTCATGACCATTATTGTTATAAAACAATTAAACAGAATATTTGGATTTGTGTCCATTAAAATATTAGTTTAAAAAAAATAAAAAATAAAATAGCAAATAGCCTTTATGACCAACCTGTATTTCTGTATTCTGTATTTTAGCAATAGCTAACTATACTTTCTTCAACGCTATTTTGGATGCACTTGACCAAACTGCAGGAAAATAATCCGAGTTGGAACTTATGTTTGTATAACTATAGCGATGCAAAGCTGTGCACATCTCTTTATAACTGACTCTCTCTCTGATCTGCTTTGACCACTTTACTCTGCGGTCTGATATTACACCAAGGAGTTCGACGTCTTCTACTAGCTCCATAGGCCCACCTTTAATGGATTTAATGGGCTCCTTTCAATAAAAGATGAGCCTGTTAGATTAACTGTGGCTTATACAGCTGGCAAATAAAAACATATATCAAATACACATTAGGTTCAATGGGACAATTAATTCCAAATATTGCTTTTTCTCTGTGTTTTAGTTTTTTCTCTCTCAATGCATTCTCTTGTCATAGTGGTGATTTGAAGGTGGAGATTTCCTATAATCAAAGCAAGGATCAAAGCAACTATGGGAGACTGACTTCTTAGTGTGAGGCTCTTAGACAGCAGTGCTGGAGAGAGCAGATATTAGGATCATCCTTCCACTTTGATCTTGACCTCTCATGACATATCAGACCCACTTTTCCACTCCGCTGAGCCTCTGGTTACAGCTCAGGGAATCATTCCTTCTCATATCCCTCTCCTTCTCATATCCCTCTCCTCTTTTGCTAAACTTTTCTCTTGCACACTTCGGATCTAGCACAACCTCAACTTTATGGACACACAGTAATGTCAGCTCACACACTGTCTGTCTCTTTGTCAGGCTGAGCCTGGTGTTCAGGGTCTCAGCAGGGATCGAGTGTGTGCTGAGAACACCCAGCCACATCAGGATAAAAGAACTCCGCCCACCCCTTCGCCACGCCCTCTAGCTCACCCATTTGGCCTCACCCCGAGCGCCGTCATGCAAGACCCCAGAATACAGAGCCTCAGGTAACTTCATCACACACTCATATTGGAACCATTTGTAAGAATGTAAACACAAGGCCCTTTTAAGTCACACAAAGTATTTTAAAATTAATACTGTACTCACTGGTTATACAGTTTACCTGGACAGATGCACCCTGTGGTTCCCTCGGGTGCAGTCCCGGAGGAGTACCTGAGAGCGCTCCGGCCTTTCCCCACCTCTGATGACCTCCGCCTCACTTCCCTACCCATGAGCTTAGACCCTGCTGCTGCCCATGCCGCCGCCGCTGCTTACTATCACCCTGCCTACCTGCACCATCCACTGTCCTTACCAAGGTATCTACATCACCTTAAAGACATTACTGTAAGACATATCAATGGATTTGATTAGATTTAAAGGCACAGCTGTTACAAAAAATACTGTTACTCTCATTAGAAGTATACTGTAGATTGTCCTGTACTGTGCTTAAGGAAGATTGCGCCCCCCCCCCCATTCCCTCGCTGGACTGGTGTGAGAGAGCACCCAAAATTACAAACAAAAAAAAAGTAGAAAAAATACAACAGAAGGTGAAATGTGTGTGCATCTGTCTTTCTCAGGATGGAAGAGTCGCTGTGTCTTTCTGCGCTGCGGTCACAGTTCTACTCTGTGCCTGCAGGGGGCGCCTTCTCTCATCTCCATCCCTCTGCCCTCCACCTGCACCTGCCTGGAGGCCGCTACCCTGGAGAACTGAACCACACAGCACTGACTGAGAGGTAATACACTCACACAGATATACACACACACACACACACACACACACACACACACACACACACACACACACACACACACACACACACACACACACACACGTCTTCCTTCTGTCTGTAGGGCTGTATGTGTAATCTCTCTCTGCAGGGTAGGCACAGGTTGCTGAGTGTGTGGTATTTTTAGCTCGCACCCCACAGAGACTCCTATACACTTATCACACATACTGCCCTTTACTAACATTTACACATGCACATAAGGAAGCCTTTCCTGGAGTACGTTGAGCTCCCTTCTCAGTGTCATTACATATCTTGTGTCCTTGAGGCATCATTCAAAGAGGACATATTTATGTTTAGATGCTGTTTATTGTTTGTGTCTGTACTACCTCCTGTGTATTCTGTAGGTTTGTTTGTGTGCTATTGATTGTTGGTGAATGTTCTGTTGTGTGTGTCTCTGTGTTCGTGTGTGTGCGTGTGTGTGTGTGTGTGTGTGTGTGTGTGTGTGTCCTTTTTTCCTGTGGATACCTATTAAGTGTTCATCTGCTCTTGCTCAGTCATGCTGTGTATGGATTACTATTTCCCATGGTAAGTGGAGACTGTGTGTGTGTGTGTGTGTGTGTGTGTGTGTGTGTGTGTGTGTGTGCCTGAGTGTATGAGCAGAAATGTTTGTGTGTGAGATCCACCAGTGTGTGGTTAATATCTGCCTCATGTTGGGTGTTGCATCTCTCACCTCTCCTCCTGTTTGTGTGTGTGTCTGTGTGTGCTTACTTGTCAACCTCCCCCACAGGCTACAGATGGAGAATGAGCTGCGCCAGAGAGAGAGACAGCAAGAGCGTGAACGAGAGAAAGAAAGGGAGCGCGAGGCAGGGCTGGAACGAGAGAGGGAGGAGGAGAGGGGGAGAGAGAGGGAGAGGGAGCTGGATAGACAGAGGGAGAGACAGAGGGAGAGACAGCAGCAGATGGTCCGAGCGGCAGAGAGCCACTACCTGGCTGAGCTGCAGGCTCGGAGGGCACCACCGGAGGACAAGACCCGACCAGGGGAGAGGCTGACCCCGAACAGACTGGGTACCTACATGGCAAAATGTGCACACTCACACATGACACACATGCAGTCATGTATGAAAGCACACGTGCATAAACAGACAAAAACAGATATCATTTCATTATTAAAACAGGTGTGAGTGACACCATTATAAGTTTAAGCTTGTAATAAAATGCAAATGTAAACTGTTGTCTGACCTTACATGTCACATAGACAACATACACGTGTCATTTTAAAAGCTGGAAAATGGCAGCTGGATGAATATGGTCAATGATGCTTATGAGGTTGCTAAAAAATATAACATCCAGCACACACGTTTACCTTTAAAATTTAGTGTAGTGACCTGCTATCCATCCTGAAGAAGACAAAACTAACAGTTGAACTCTCCACTAGCACAATTCAATTACTCTGCCTTTCCTGCCACTAGAACAACATTTACACTGTTGTATATTTATAAAGTCAATACCATCTGCTGTCCATGGAACAGTAGTCAATTGTGCAGGAACTGTAAACATGGCTGGCGCTCATCGCTAAACTTACTGAAAGTTGTTGGACAATAATTCAATTTTAATTTTAATTTAATTTAAGAACTATCTCTGTTGAACTATCTACTTTTCTTAACCATTCAATGAAAAAGAGTCTTAAATATAATATTTTAGAGATGCAATTTACAATTCATTTAATGATGCTGAAAGATTTCATCATAAATCTTTTACAGACGAGTTAAAATGTGTCATTGCTGTTTAAATGGCTATAAGATAATGAATTCATGGTTTCGAAACTCTGCTTTTCCTCTAGATAAAACCAAGGACTCAGAGCACCCAGGTTTCCCAGCACACAAATCTCTGTCTCTGCAGCCCGGCCTTCACTCCTCCAGGGGCTCTATCCCACACCCAGTGCCCAGTCTGGTGCCCTCTCACCTGGGGAAGCATCACGCTTCACCTTCAGGTGGGATCCATGGGGCTCTGGCAGCTGCTATGATGTCTCAGAGGTCCAACGAGGCAGCTTGGTTGACACGACAACGAGGGCAGGAGAGGGAGGGTCCGCTAGAGATGGGCCTCAGGTCCCCAGGGAAAGGGGTGGAGCCAAGGAGAGACACCCACAGGTGAAAATACAGAAAGAATTAGCTTCAAAAAAGATTAAAGGTCTGTAACTACACTTAGTTATGTGAGACTTTATGTTTGAATGGATGTTTTCATTTTTGTTTTAACAGAACCAGTTCAGTTCATCATAACCCATCCAGCAAAGATGTACCTCCCCTCCTCAGTGCTCCCCCTCCCCTAATCTCCCCTAAAGGTCCCCATCATGCCCCTGCCCCTCCTACTACACTGTGGAACCCCGCCTCCCTCGTAGACACTCCCGTAGAGTCCCGCAGAACACTCAACCCTCCAACCCCACCAAGTCGGCCTCCTCCGGGACTGACCAGAGCCGAGAGACCCCCCCTGAGCTGGGGGGAGAAACTTGAAGACGGAGGCAGGAGGGGTGCAGAAGGTGTACACAGGTTCACCTCACTCAGGGGAGCTAGTTTACAAGAAACTGGTCACTGGAAAAGGGCAGAGCAGGACAGAGCGGTCCAGAGCCTCTATCAGCAGCAGCTTCACATCAATAACCTCCACCAGAGACCCTGCGCGTCTGTTCACGGCTCCTGCACTGACCAGGCATCCTCTCCATCTCCGGTGAGGGAGCGACAGTGTCAGCCACCCGACAGCATGCTGGTGTACGATGAGGTCCTTCAGCAGCACCGTCGGTTACTTAGCAAACTCGACCTGGAGGAAAAGAGGAGGAGGGAGGCCAGAGAGGGAGGTGAGGAGGACAGAGAGGGGTTATGCTCACTGAAGAAATGGCTTTTGTTTGTGTTATGGCTCAATGACAGTAGGCCGTTAAAAAACTTTTGAAATGTCTTTGAAACTTTTCTTGGGAAATAACATTTGTCTTTCTTTATTATAATTTGGAAGTATTTTGGCACATTTGGGAAAAATACCAAGAACACCTCATTTTGGTTATTTCGCCTTTTTTAATACAATCATTTGTTTTAGTTTTTCAGTTAAAGAAGTGAGTGTAACATGTTAAAGAGTCTGTCTTCCTGTATTGTCAAATCTACAGAGAGGCTTGAACTTAATTGATATGGGGTGGCCAAAATGTCTGTGAGGAAGGCAAACGGATTATTTTATTGTTACTTGTGTCCAAACAGAAGCAGCATGATGTCAAGTGATGTTGTTTGCTGTGTTTTTAAAAATATCATTATTGGCTATTGAGTTTTGTGACCATTGCAGACATGCAAAATCATCTCTAAATGTTTTTTGCCACATTACATAAAAATCTTAATCCCGTTTTGCTTTAAAAACTGAATTTTACTTTAAGAACGAGATGAAGAGTTTGATGTTTACTGCTTACAACTTTAAAAGTGCTAAGAGAAATGTGCCAAGGCATTTGGGGGAAACTGCACCCTGTATGTTTGTTGAAAATAATGAAATGTACTTTCTCTCTTGCTCCTCTTACCAGGTTATTACTATGACCTGGACGAGTCGTACGATGAGAGTGATGAAGAGGATGTCAAAGCTCACTTAAGAAAAGTGGCTAAACAGCCGCCGCTCAAATTGGACACCAGCTCACAGGTGCACAAATAAACTCTTCATAACAACACACATGGTTTAAAAAAGTGTTTTTAAAATTACATTAAACTGGTCAAATGTCTCTCATCAAAGAAAGTGGATTTCCTGCGTTTGTGTGGCCTGACCACTCTCACCAATCGTGATGAGCTTCTGGCCAAGAAGAGGAGGAAGAGGAGGAGGATGATGAGAGAACGCAGCACATCTCCGCCAGCTGTGTGGGGAAGGAGGAAAGCCTCTTCACCTTTAACAACTCCAACACCCATAACTACCCCGTACTCTGCTGAGCAGATGGACAGCACCCCTGAACTGGAGGCGAAGAAGGATTTCCTCCTTATATTTGACCTCACCCATGTCAGCCCGCAGCAGAGGAGAGGTAACAACCAGATTTTATTTACACGCTGAATACCATCCTGTTGTCTTTACTGTTGATCTCGTCATACTGTATAGGTGCACTAAGTTTTATAAAATAAGATCATGAAGCATCTATAGAAGAGTTTGTGGCAGGTTTATCCCCTTATTCCTGCAGAGTTGGATTTTAGTTCCCTGCCTGTAAAAATATATAGTATTTTATATAGATAGATAGATAGATAGATAGATAGATAGATAGATAGATAGATAGATAGATAGATAGATCGATAGATAGATAGATACTTTATTGATCCCAAGGGAAATTCAAGCAGAGCAGGTGCCATTCATACAGTCATTCATACACACACAGTGGTTCTCAACAGGTTAAGTCTCAGGGCCCACCAATCAGAATAACCAAAAGAAAATAGTGCAGTTTGATCTTCAGATGGTAAAAAAGTGACAGAACAAGGAAAATGAACAAAACAAACAAGTTGACAAATACTGATCTAAAATTGTTTTAAAAAATAATTACAGAGAGAGAGAGAGAGAGGATGACATGTACATGACCCACCTGTAGCTTTTGTTCATATGGCACCTGCTCTGCTGACTGATCTAAACCAGCTAGCTTTAAACATCAATGTAGTGAGCTTACTTTTGCAGACTTATACATCTGTATATAACCTGGATATATATATAACCAATTAGTTTTTTTTATCTAATAAATACTTCAGAAGAAGTATTCACACCACTGTTGTGAAAATGGTATTTGTGTATGAATTGCTTTGTGGGACGCTGGCACATAATCAGCAGTTGTTCACAGCTGCTCATTAAATTTCCCTTTTTATTTCCTGTTTTAGGAATAACTTTCTGTCAGTTCAGACCTATTATAATGTTCACAGCTATAATAAGCTAATAAATAAACAGGGCATGGTTTGTTCTTATTTGTTTTTTTTATTCATCTTTCATTTAAAGGGGCACATTAGAACTCAAACTTTCTACTACACCGTGTCTCTGTGAAACTGGGCGGCAAGAAAATCTGCAATGATAGATCTGGTTATCTGAAGAAGTGGCTTTAGCTGCATTGTTAAAATATAGTAACAACTTAAAGTGATGAGCTTTATTTTAAACTTTTAATGGCCAGAGTCAGGGTGTGTGATGATGCACCAGACATGACCTTGGATTATCCAGTTGTTACCTTTATCTGTCATTTCCCCTTGCTGGTCAATATTTTAAATCCTTTTTTAAAAGTGACTGACAGGCGCTCTCATTCTGTCTTCTCTGCAGATAAGGAGAGGACAGAGGAGCTGCTGAAGGCCATTCAGAGGAAAACTGTGACGTTGGATACGCTCAGATATAATCCTCTACCTCTGAGTAGCAGTCCTCCTGCTCCCTCAGCTGGTGAGATACACACACACACACACACACAACAAGCAGATGCACTTTTATTTATGCATGTATATGTCTATAAGTATGTTTAAAGATATCTAATCATTTGTTAATAATTTATTTTTAGGGGACTCCTCCTCAGCCACTCCGCCATGTCAATCAAACGGTCATCAATATCCAGACTCTCCCAGTCCGTCTCCTCCCTACCTCCAGAAACCTCGGCATATCTTCCATAACGACACATCTAAACCCTCAATTGACACCCAAAATACTCGCATCCCTCCCCCATTGACCCTACGTCAGGAAAAAGCTGAGTTCACCGATGCTCAGACGAACAAGAAGCTCCAGGGCATCCAGAACAGAGTTGTTGCTTCTCCTCAGAAAAAGGAGCTCGATCCTGTTCAGAACGGACGCAGTCGGCCCTCTGAGAGGTTCACACCTGAGACCTTCGCTCAGCACTTCCACCAGGCCGTGCTGCAGTCCACAAACAGCACACTGCACAACAAAGGTTTGTCAATTTCTCCCTGAGGAGTATGGCTGACGTTTTTTTGCTGTATTGTTATGGATGTTTGCCACCTAGTGGTGATGAAGTGCAATAACTTTGGTTAAACTGTGAGCACTAAAAGTGGTTCTTCTCTCAGGGTTTTTAAACAGGGTCCCTGAGGCCGGCATTGGGGCTGACCGCTCAGTGCCTCTCAACATTTCTCAGCTGGAAAAGTCAAACCATAACCACATCCCTCACCGGGCACAAATCAACGGCCTTCCCTTCAGTTTCCCAGTAGCCAGCAGGGATCTTACAGGACCAGAGGCAAACAGGCTTGTTGACAAGGAAGAGGAGGAGGAGGAGGAGGAAGAAGAGTCTGACCAGGAGGAGGAAGATGGGGAGGAGGAGATGGAAGAAACTCCAAGAAAGTGGCGGGGTATTGAAGCTATTTTTGAGGCCTACCAGGAGCATGCTGATGGTGAGTCAATTTTAAGTTACCGCAGAAGTTGTGTGCCGTAGGTTTCATAGAATGTAAGAACAATAATAATATTTGGCATGATTGCTGCAAATTCCTTTATCTGGTATATTCTGGTCAAATGTGTAAAAAAAGGAATAAATAACATTTTCATTTTTATTTTGTGTGTTTCTCTTTGTAAAGAATGGAGTATAGAGAGAAATGTTCTTCACAGTCAGTGTAAAAGACTTGAAGCCCAGAATTTCAACTTGACCAGAACTGCAGAGCAGCTCTCTCTCACTATGGGGGTAAGTATCCATCACCTGCATGCTTGCCTCTTTATGCCTTTAAGATTTCTCTTCCTTCATATTTCAATGCCAGTTTTCCTGTTAGCATTTTGTGTTTATAAGTGTTTGTAAGTTATGCAGCTTAGTGCATTAAGTCTCGCTTCTCTAACTGTCACGTTTGTCCTTCATTGGTCAGGATCTGGTGAGTCAGAGGCAGAGAGTGAGAGAGGAGAGAGAGAGACTGCAGGCCCAGCTTGAGCACTTCAGGAGGTGTCTAACACTACCCAACATTCACTGGGGCAGAGGGCAAGTCAACGGGCACACACCCAGGTGACCTCAGGTGATCTGCATCTGAACAGAAAACAAGATGGACTGGAGCTAGCCTACTGTCTGCAATTGACACACTTAAAGGAGCTAGTCCTTGTCTTGTTATACTTGTGGCTAACAGGTTATGTAACCTCACTGATTCCAGATTCAACTGATTAGCTGCCATGTTAACCATCACAACGCTAGCCTGTGGTCAACATCAGGTTTGGGCATTCTCTCTTATTCTGCCCAGGGATTGTTACAACACTGTGTAGGTGTAAGTTCACAGTAATGCTGTCACAGAGTTGTCTTTTAGGTCTTTTAACAAACTTTACTTTCTGATCCAAATCATTGACCGTATATGAAGATGGACGACTGTTTCCTCCCATTGTACAAAAATGAAGCCAAAAAACTCTCTGCGACTGGTGTTGATGTAATACACTGGGGACATCATTTGGAGCCAGACAGCGCAGTAGAGAATGCCTGGTGGAGCCGGAGTATTGACCTCCTGCCCCTTCTGCTAACAAAAACACACATTTGTTTTGTGTGGAGATGGAGAAAACACACAACTCAGATCCCTTAGGTTGCTGCAGTTCACGGCAAAACAGACATTTGTGTTGGTTTAAAACTCAGCGCACAGCTTCTTAGGAGTTGCATTTGTCAACTAGTCCCTGTTTAGAATCAAATCATGGATAAAAAGTAGACTTCTCAGAAAACAAATCTTGGACATAAACTAGCATGATCAAAGTTACTATCTGAGGTGGGCACAGTTAATCAAATATTTAACTGTGTTTATCTGTTAGAAAAGATAACTTCAACATCAGTGAATGTGTTAATTATTTGCAGTGATTAACTGCAATTAAAGTTGGCAGGGATTATAAAAAATATATCAGCTGTTTGCAATGTCCATAGATTTGATAGATTTTATAGCTGTTCTTTAAATTAACATACATGTTAAAAATACATTTTAAATCATAAACCTCGATCATTTACAGCAATAACAGATTAACGGTTGTTCCCAGATCTAAGAACTATGATGACAGATACTATGTTTGTCAGGCATTTATTCGATGTCTACTTTGAGTTTAAAGCTTGACCTGGTGGCGGAGCTTATGACTTATACAGCACCCATTTAATAGGTGGAGTTCCCAACATTATGGCTTCACTTTTGGGGAGCTGTTGACTATCTTTTTATACAGTCTTTGATCGGAACTGGTAAGAGGAATCACTTGGCACAAACCTGTTGCCTCTCTTTACAGCAGTGAGCAGAGACCGAGTATGCAGCAGTAACACTCAGAATCGGTCAACTTGAGTCAAGGAATTAAAGCACACCTCAGGCCTTAAACTTGATAGGATGCACTTGAAATTAATTTGGAGGAAATACTTGACTGTCATCTGTGTTAATGTGTATAATGTAGTTTTTCTGAGCCCTATATCACAAATGAAGCAGTCTGTTTGCAGGTTAAGGACACAAAAAAAACATAAAGATATGTTATATTTAATAGCAAAGGGTATTGATGGTGGGTTTTTTAGGTTAAAGAGATTTTCCTGTGGTACCATCACTTGGGATAGATAAAGACTTTTTGTATGTTTTCTCGTTTTCAGCATTTCTTGTGGGAAGCCATATCTTCTGTTTGAATTGAAACACTGCTGGTCAGAATATCTGAAGAACACTTACAAAATGTTAGGATATATTGTATTTAAAAAATGTTACATAAAGTCAAAAATGTTGTTGGGGTTGACAAAAAATACAGTGCATGGAAGACAGCACAGCAAAAATCAGTCTCACAGCTTTCTCTGGTTGTGAGTCATATTTTTTTTTTTACAATAGTCTCTGCCTATAAATGTTGACAAAACTTGAATGAAATTTAAGTTGTTTTTTTATTGATCTTTTCCAACGTAACACACATTTTTAGACTAAAGACATATGGCTTCACATTTTACCCAACTATAATCTAAGTCACATATGAAAATGATTACTTTTGGCATTATTTGAGAACTCCATCAAGCTGATTTATTTTTTGTGGGAACAGAAAAAAAGCCAAATTTTTATCAGCTCCATTTTAGCACTGTGTCAAAACAAATAAACTTTACTCTTAGAGTACTTCAAATTTTTTCTTAATTTTTTATAGATGACAAAAACATCTGAATAACACTATTTCTCGGTGGATAACAATAAACTCCCCTTCTATTCTGGTCTTCTCTCAGGAGATATATTTGTGTTGAACTCAGCTGAAATGTTGTCAAAGAGTTATAATTTCTTCCTTTTTCCCTCTAAACATTAAAATCCCAGGAGCCTTTTCCTTCAAGCTACAGTAGTAGCTGACTTCTCTGTGTCACCTCCAGTGAAATACTGCATATTTGTTTCAATCATTTGTTTTGTACTGTATTATTTGGGCTGTAAAATTGTTATTAATTTATTTATTAACATATATTGCTATAAATTCTGATGAAGATTTACAATAAACTATTTGTAAAATCATATTTTTTGCTCACTGTTGTGTATCTTTTGACTGTCTGATAAAAGTTTAACAGTGGTCCTATGTGACCTCAATGCAGGACAAAACAAGCAGCAGCTTGATTTTGTGCTTCCTCTACCTTACTGTCTTGTGATGCTTTCGTCTCAGTACAGTTACATATTATTTTCTGACACTTTCTGTGCTGTGAACAGATTGAATTAATGCAGGACCATATGAAACAATGAATGACTTGTGCCAGACTCGCCATCCATAAGAAAGGCAACGTAATGCTTAAATCATTCTATATTGTTACAGAGGACATTTTAACGTACGAGCTCGTCTTTTTCTCGATCTTGAATACTGTATGTACAACAGGAAAATGCTATTAACACTGTCCTCACAAACAAGTCATTTTTGCAATATCCCACTCACATGGCTAAGTAAAGATGTAACACTATGCCCGACTAGCACACATATTTCCATTAGGTCTTTTACTATGATGTTAACAACTCTGATTAAGTAAACTGGATAAAAAGTAAAACATGTTAAGTAGTCATCTCGTGAAGGACGTAATGTAAGTTACATTTTAAACTTTCCTTCCTCCTTCCAGAGATACACACAGCGTTGTCATCATTGCCTCAATAGCTGTCTTTCTTTAAGCTGTCTTTTCAGGTTTTTTACAAAACTCGCCACCCATCTGAAGATTAAAACAATGAACAGGGCTGAAATTTCTGTACGACACAATGAAAAACTGCTTTATTTTTGACAGACATATTCAATATCAACACAGAGACATGAAATGAACAAACTGCATACTGTAAAACAAGTAAAGCATCATTGAGGCGACATTCTTGAGTTCCAAGAAGAAAAGAGAGGATAGATAGATAGATAGATAGATAGATAGATGGATAAATACTTTCAGGCAGTACATGGAAGAACACACAGGATCCTATGACTGGAAAAAAGATTCACCATGACTTTCACAGGAGGGCTCAGCAGCTAATTACTTGGCATCTGGATGGTGATCAGCAGAAAGTCATTCTCTGCAAAGAAATAAAAGAAGTAGCAACAACTGATGCAAAATGTGTTCCTCTCTGGCCTTGCAGCTGTTTGATAATAGATAATATAATGCATGTTATCATTTATTTAACACTTCCAATTTCACTTTCACACGCTCACCTACTGCAACCAAGATTTCATAATCTTTGGTACGGATGCGGAGAAAACTGAGGTCATTTTGGGGGTCAAGATCCCTCACTGTACTCCGAGCCATCATGGAGATTTGACGAAGAGGTTCTGCATAGCGACGTGTATTAGAGTTATCTAAAGTTGACCTGATAGGAATACCTGAAATGATACAACAATGTGTGTCTTTTCATTTTGTTTTTGGCAAAATGTTGTTCAGAAATAGGTTGTTCTGAATATGTATACTTTACCTTCTCCATTGACAACTATTGTACCAATGACATCTTTGTGGGCTTCAATCCTTTTCAGTGTTTCAACAACAGCAGCCTGCAGAATAAACGTAAGACTTTTAAATCAAACACTGACTTATGAGTAAACTAACCAAAATGCTAAAATTAAGAATTTAGGATTTAAATTCAGCCAGTTTAATTGTCAGCAAAGTTATAAAGGTGTGTTGAAAGTTAAAGCCTATGTGCTTAATGCAACATTGGTACTCTGCTGTTCATTTCAGCTTTTTTGGCCAGGTATGTTTAACACGCAAGGAATTTACCTTTAGTAGACTATGCTCTCTCTGTAAAATGAAAGATTAAATATTAACAATTAACTAAAAATATAAAACGCTAATTAAAGACTAATATGTACAAGAATAAATAAGATAATAGTGCAGTGGTGAGTAGTGCAAAAGGATGATGAAGTAAACATGAGGTAGTTATCTTTACATTAATTTAAACATTTACTGTTTTTTTATTTTGGCAAGCAAGTTGTGAATTTTTAATTTATAATAAGTTTCCATAAATAACTTATAGTAAACATATTCATTTTAAAGTAAACACGTTTAGTTCCTACCATTTTGGCAATAAGTCGCTCTCCGCGAAAAACAAAACTGTTTTCCCCTGATCTCTGCGTCTCTGTTGTCAAGGGAAACGGAAGTGACGTAAGACGTGTGCGGAAATTGTAGTTTAGCCGTCATTGTGTGGAGCTTCGTTGGTAGCTGTTTATCGTTACTGCGAAAATGCCGGAGTTAGCGGTGGAAAATGTGGTCGTTCATCCATTGGTGTTGCTCAGTGTGGTCGATCATTTTAACAGGTCAGGGAATTTAATTTTTGTGTTTCGTCTTTACAAAGGTTTGGACGTTAAAATGTCATAAGCGTAACGCTGCTGCTAGGCTAAGCTAATGTTAGCCATGCTGAGTCAGAGAGGAGCTAGTTAGCTTAGAGAAGATCAATCCATCAGCTTTGAAAAACCATGGGCTTCAAAACATTTAGTAACAAACTATGATTAAAATACTCGGCTCTGCTGAGACATGGAGGCTGTTGGGATGTTTTCATGTGTTTAACATGTGAAGACCGGGGCATTAGCTTACATTACAGTAGCATTCTAGCTAACAATTCAGTTTGTGTTTATGAATCATGATGGTACATTGAAAAATCTATATTACAAACATGTCAATAACATGATCTGGTCATTTGACAATTTCCTCTACAGGATAGGAAAAGTTGGGAACCAGAAACGAGTTGTTGGTGTCCTGCTGGGATCATGGCACAAAAAAGTTCTTGATGTCTCAAACAGTTTCGCAGGTGAGTTTAAAATGTGACTGCCTTTAGAAAAGCAGGTTTTAGTACGATTACAAGTAAAGAACAGGAAGAAGAAACACAATGAAGTACTGTGACTTACTTACAGATAAAACCCAGTTTTCTAAACATTTGGGACGTTTTATAAAATGTTAAAATACTACACCTTATTTGATTAAAATAAGCATGAAGACAATATAAAAAATACTGAAACCATTCACTGTAAATTAAAATGGACATTCCTTTCATTACGGGCGCTGTCATATTGAACTTGTAACCAGTTTGAGTCAATACAGGCGGAGCTGGCTGGATGAAGCAAGGAATTAAAGTCATTCATTTTTTTAACTTATTTTTCCTAGATCAATGACATTTCTTTTTGGGATGTTTTCTTTGTGTTCTTTTCTTTCTTTTTCCTTAAGTTATATTTTTGGAGAGAGCAAGGGATTTAGCAAAGAGCTCAGGACTACTGCCCCCATACATGCACGGACGTCAGGCTACCCTGCACCCCGTCATTGTTATTTAATTAAATATTGGCTCTCGGTGTTTAGCAAACCATCCCATTCTGCTTTGCATTCACGTTTTATTTTGGTAAGAAATAGTTGTACGACCCACATATGATGGACGTGTTTCCATGGGTAGGGTTGTTAATTGATCACGCGTACAATTGAATGAAGGACTCATTCAAAATGTCAGGAAGTGAATAAGGCAATATGTTATTATCATTATCAGGACTTCCTCCACGCAGTATAAATAAAACAAATTCTAAGAAGTAGTGTGTTGATTAGTCTGCCACAGACACGTTTAGACAGTATTACATATTACTGTTTATGTCCTTTTTTAGTGCCATTCGACGAGGATGACAGGGATGACTCAGTGTGGTTCCTGGATCATGATTACTTGGAGAACATGTATGGCATGTTCAAGAAAGTTAACGGTAAAACAGCACATACACAGTCACTGGTGTTTCGTGTTATCAATCTCTCATTACATTACGCTTGTGGATAACTCTCTTTTTTGGTTTTCAGCCAGAGAAAGAATAGTTGGATGGTACCACACTGGACCCAAATTACATAAGAATGACATTGCTATCAATGAGCTCATCAAGCAGTACTGTACCAACTCGGTGTGTATCTTCTAATTTCGTCACCTCTGCTTGATGTGCATTTGTTTGAATGACATCTTGTACGGCTAATGTTATTTCTGATGTCGAATAACTTGTTCATATATTTCTTTCTTGCCCTACCAGGTTTTAGTTATTATAGATGTGAAGCCCAAAGATCTTGGCCTTCCCACAGAAGCATACATATCTGTGGAGGAAATACATGACGTAAGTGACTCTTGAATAGCATCAACACAGATGAAATATCAGTTGCTTCCCTAAAAGCCTCCTCATAATGTTTTTTTATGGAATCATACTGTCTGCAGTACAATAAGCAAGATTCAGTTTGTGTGAGTTTGATGACAATCCATGCAAGTTCTTTTGTGCCAAACAAAGGTGATAAAGAAATTAATTTTAAAAGGACACATTTTTTTGTCGTCAGTCCATTTGTTTACATTGTTAACCAAACTGTGTCAAAAGGTTTGAGAGTTTTTCCTTTTTCATCTGATGTGTTAAAAAAAAGTATCCCCTTGAAAAGTAACAATGTATAAAGCGGGGTTGTCATCCTGTTACATCTCATTGGGTATAACATTGCACTGTTGTGATTTTACTGTTTTAGGATGGTACTCCAACATCCAAGACATTTGAGCACGTCACTAGTGAGATCGGAGCTGAGGAAGCAGAAGAAGTGGGTGTGGAGCACCTGCTCAGGTACAAAGCAAACCTCTCATTCTGCATTGTTGACATTATGTCACAGCCACTTTAGTCTAATTAAACTACGTTATTGTGATTCTTGTACAGACTGTAAGAAATACTGTATAACCATTTTAAGTGCAATGGATATGATCAACAAATAAAACGGCTCCTTATAGCAAAGGCCTTCATGTTTGACTTCATCTAATGCACACTGTCTCAACAGAGACATCAAAGACACTACAGTGGGAACTCTGTCACAACAAATCACAAATCAGGTTCACGGCCTGAAGGGACTCAACTCGAAGCTGTTGGACATCCGCTCTTACCTGGAGAGGGTGGTAGCAGGAAAACTTCCCATCAACCACCAGATCATCTACCAGCTGCAGGATGTCTTCAACCTGCTGCCAGATGTTAATCTGCTGGTAAGTTGTTTAGTTTAAGGCAGATTCTTTCCTATTCATTCACAATAAACATTGTTTAAAAATTACAAATTGATGCAGTGAACTACTGACATATTAAGAGAATGGATTTAAATATCTGAGCTGTAGCTTCTCATTTCGCATCCACTATTTATCCAGAAGCTTGTCTGTGCCATGTGAATATAATGTGCTGTATTTATTTATTTTTTTGCAGGAGTTTACAAAAGCCTTCTACCTTAAGACCAATGACCAGATGCTGGTTGTCTACCTAGCCTCACTCATACGCTCTGTGGTGGCTCTGCACAACCTGATCAACAACAAGATTTCCAACCGAGACGCAGAGAAGAAAGAGGGACAGGAAAAGGAGGAGGGAAAGAAAGAGAAAAAAGATGATAAAGAGAAGAAGGAGGAGAAGGACAAAGACAAGGAGAAAGCTGATGTTGCCAAAAAAGATGAGAAGAAGAAAAAATGAGTTTCCTTCCTTCAAGGTCTTTTATCAGATCATGCCATCGTCATCTGGAAGATGCTCTACTTTCTGCCTGCAGCCACAGATCCGTTTTAGGTCTCGGGCTAAAAGTAGCACTCTATATGGGGAAGGGTGTCATTTGAGAATTGGCCTCATCATCGAAATTGGCACTCATAAAGACTGTTATTATCGTACAGAGATGAAGATGTTTGTGTCTTTGGCGTACTGAACGAAGAAAACATTTGTTTTCGTAGTTGCCATGCTCCTTGTGTGGTACAACACCCGATTTTGATTTTTTTTTGTAATAAGGAAACTTTTTTTTTTCTTCTGTATCACTTAAGTTTGGATCATATTAAAACAATTTGATTTATCTGTTTTCATTGTTTTTTTCCCCGATTCCGTGTTTGTATATTTGAAAACAGATTGTTTATGAATTGACATGCCTGTAGGCAAATGTTCTTGTTTCTGAGGTCACTATTGTGAAGCTGTGGAGAGAGCAAAAACAAAACGAAATCAAAGCCATTAATAAACACAGCAGTTGTAAGCCTACACTCTGTTTAATTATTCCCTCTAGTGCACAGAAAAAAGGGTAATGAGATGGCCAAATAGGTCATAGGTATGATAATTATCCAAAAAGGAAAATTCTTGGAGACTGAAATGAGAACGATAGCTAGTTCATATGTAGCTATGTTAAAAAAAAGGCAGTTTTACTAGAAGCTGGTTGTCATTATTGTGTCTGTGGTAAAATGGTATGTCAACAAATGTGCAGAAATTAATTCAAATAACGTGGTTAAATTGATTAACTCAAAATTCACAGACATGGAAAAAGTACCATAAAGAAAAAACACATTTAGATTAAGAGGCGTAAGTGATGTCCGTTACTTTTTTTGAACTGCGTCATCTACAGCTTCTGTTGAAACGCTCGCGCTTGATCGCCACCAGCCCACAACAACGGGGCAGTCGTAATACTAGTAACCGCACAAACGCATTTTAAACTCAGGATGTGTCGGTCAAATCAGATTATTGTGTAGGTAAACTGGATTCTGACGTAAACGGATTAACCCCCCCCCCCCCGTCTGAGGATCATTGCATGTGCAGCTCGCGCTCGCTCGCTCGCTCACTGTCAGCAGCAGCGCGTGCCGCTCCAGTCAACAAACCCTCCTCTCTCTCAGGAGCTGAGCATGACTCCTCAGATATTTCTCTGCGCCTGAACAGGACGGACAACCGCCGGGAACATGGCTTCGTATCTGCAGGTGAGGTTGTGAACGGCGTTGACTGCTTTTCGGAGGCTTTTTGCATTTGGATAATTTGAGCACTTGTCAGGGTGTGGTTGTGCACCGTGTGCTACTAACAGGCCTGTTTTGATAGGAACGAGCTCTCCCCCATCTTTCTTCGTATTTCATTTATGCTTTGCCAAAATGACCCTAAACCTGAGTCATGTGTGTGCGGGGGAGAAACAGGTGGTTTACAGGCTCAGTGTTTCCACTACAGTCTGTGGTTTCCGCGGGTGTAAAGAGGAGACGGGCTTCACTGTGATGAATCAAAATGCTTCTTTGGCCCACGTTGTTATCTGTCAGTGCTAACCGTTTTCTTCTTGCTCCAGATCGCTGACGATGAGAAAGGCCATGATCTGGACCTTTTCTGCGTCCCCAGACATTACGAAAACGATTTGGACAAAGTGATCATCCCTCATGGACTCATAATGGACAGGTAATACAAACAACACACCCACCCTCTCGCTCTTTCTATTTCACTGTCACTGTAAAACACATGCAGTGGTTGCACAGCACTCTATCACTTTATTTGTTTGGCAAATCACTGCAGCACACATCCTGGACTGCATTTGCATGTCAAGGATGGGGGTGATATGATAAATTCAGCACTGTAAATACAATTAAAGCAGTTATGTTAAAGTGCACCATCATCCATCTTCTCTGCATTCTTTATTGGGCTGTAACTTCCATATTTGTGTTTTCCAGGACAGAGCGTCTTGCCCGGGACATAATCCAGGACATGGGGGGACACCACATTGTCGCCTTGTGTGTTCTTAAAGGAGGTTACAAGTTCTTTGCAGACCTCCTGGACTACATTAAAGCACTTAACCAGAACAGCGATAAATCAGTCCCCCTGACAGTAGATTTCATTAGAGTGAAGAGCTACTGTGTAAGCAGCCTATTCTCATTTCATTTCCTGGAAACACTGTGTGTGTGTGTGTGTGTGTGTGTGTGTGTGTGTGTGTGTGTGTGTGTGTGTGTGTGTGTGTGTGTGTGTGTGTGTGTGTGTGTGTGTGTGTGTGTGTGTGTGTGTGTGTGTGTGTGTGTGTGTGTGTGTGTGTGTGTGTGTGTGTGTGTGTGTGTGTGTGTGTCAGTAATGCTGCACTGCAGTGATCAAAGTAGGGAGATTTTTTGGGACACTTGAAAATAAGAAATGAAGGACATTTGTGATAAGCATTTTTTTCACAGATATTATTAGTAATAGTTTAGTCTGAACAAAAGCTGTGATCATACTGGGATGGCTAATGTTGTCTCTTCTGTGCCCTAGAATGACAAGTCGACAAACAGCGTCAAAGTCATAGGAGGTGATGAGCTGTCCAGTCTATCAGGCAAAGTGAGTCCGTCTACGTTTGTCAGGCTGAAATACTTCAACTATACAGTCTAACAGGCCGTGCACTTTATCAAATGTTCTTTCATTTTTCTGCAGAATGTTCTGATTGTTGAGGTAAGGCGTCTATTTGACTTTTTCTGATAATATAACTGATCAGTCATACTTGTGATGACTGTGATGTAAAATTGGACTAATTCTTTAATTTGCTCGGCAACACTAAGATTTCACCCTCCTAAGCTTTCTGCACTTTGCAAAACCAAACGGTGTAGATAGATAGATAGATAGATAGATAGATAGATAGATACATGTGTAAGAAGTTTTGTGCCACAAATATCTGGTTTGCAGTTCTCTCCTGCATCTGCATTTACTCATTTATGTTTTAGAGTAAATGATAAAACCTCTTCACATCAAAGTCTATAATTCATTTGTGTTGTTAAAAATGTTATATTTTAAAGTTTTGCTTCTACCTTTTCTGCACTATTAAAAAGGATATCGTGGAGACAGGCAGGACGATGCAGACGTTACTTTCCCTGCTGAATGAAAGTAATCCCAAGATGGTTAAAGTTGTGAGGTAGGCACCATCAGACAGTCCAGGAAACTGAAAACTACAGACCTTCACTATCACTGGCCAATATGTGAGCGGAGAGTGCATATGTAATAGTGCTCTTAGCTAATGGACACTCTCCTTCAGGCCTGTATTAGAGATGTAATGTGATGGAGCAAGAGAGCAGCTTAAGAGTTAATCTGCTGTACTATTAACTCCACTGTAGAGAGTAGTGTTCCTGGTGGCTGTTTGAAATAGGAAAAGTGTGGACTCAATGTGGGTGTCCTCTGATGCTTGCAAACAGATACAAGTTTTTATTTGATCTTCTGTGTAAGTTAAAAGTTCTTTCTATTATGATTTCTTCCACTTAATTAATTGTCATTGTGTTTCTATCGAACCTTCCAATGACATAAAAATTGAAATAAACATCTGACTCAAGGACCAGTTAGTCCGATTACTAAACTCAAAGTTTACATATGATAATAAACCATGTAGGCCGTCACTCGTCATGCCAAGGAGTGTTTAGTACTGTCCTTTGACATTTTCGTTGTCAGACACTAGTATTGGTACATTTATCTTAAATGTGAAGAAGAAGAAAAAAGGATGCATATTTGACATGTTTACGTCTTTTTAAAAGTATTTTCTTTTATATTTCTTGTAATATTCCCGTCTGTCATTCCAGCCTTCTGGTGAAGAGAACCCCAAGAAGTTCAGGGTACAGACCAGACTGTGAGCACACCTTTTCAGAATTGACACAAATACTTATCTTTGTACTGTTGTTATGTAGGGTAGTGATGATGTCAAAACAGCCACTCGTGTATGTGTCTAGTTCCTAAAGGCTGGTGGTCATTGTGTTTTCCATTAAGATTAATTTCAGTAAAGACTCCTCCTAAAGTCTGACGCTAATGCACTAACTCAGGCTTGATAACCTCCTGCTCACACTGTCTGCTTATGTAATGCTTTTAGCATTGAGTTGGATTATCTCTTTAAGATTGTCCCTCAATGACAGCTGTTGTTGGCGACTTACTGTACACTGATTTTCCAGTTTAAGTAGAACCTAACCCAGACAGTAAAAGAGCAGTTTAACTTGCACTTCACCTTTAAAGTAGCCATTTGTTTCCCTAACATGACTTACTTTGTCTCTTTCTTTTGTTTCAGACATTGGTTTTGAGGTGCCTGATGCCTTTCTGGTGGGTTACGCTTTGGACTACAATGAATACTTCAGAGACCTCAGTGTAAGTTTATTTCACTTGATAGTTCATGTCACACGCACTGTATGAGGAGAAACACAAAAGACACTTAACAACACCTTAAATGTGCACAGTATATCAATGATGCTAATGCTTTTTGGATAATGTATTTCTTTCTGTTAGCATAGAGAATATAAATTCCTCTCCATGGCTTTGATGGAAAGATAATCATGCTCAGCATGTATACATGAATCAAATTTGATTATGACCAAGACTTTCTTAAAAAAAAAACAAAAAAAAACATTGAATTTGAAATGTAGGTGATTTTTTTTTTAAATTTCAAATTCAGCAATATAAGCTTTTTCTACTAATGATTGAAATACAATGTGTCATTCAGTGGGATACTATGATTATGAACAACACTTTCCATTACACAAATAAGGAAAACAATTATTTACTTATTCATTTTGTCTACACCCTCCAAGTCCACGTGGAAGGATACTTAACATAAGCAGCACCTTTGACTTGACTTACCTCTCTTATTTTTTCAGTGTTTTAACCTTGTAAAAAACTGTAAACAATTTATATTAATTGCTTGGAATATGGTGGATGTTTAATACCTAGATGAAGTTGTTAAATATTCCAGAAAATGAGTTTATGGTAATGAGTTCTTGGTTTTATACTGCATATTTTAAGCATGTAGAGCATAGTGTTCTGAAGTTGTTAAAAACAGTCCCATTTCCACAAATGATACCAGAGACATGAGCTCAGTGTCCATAATGATAGTGACAATCTGTGAAAGGGAAAATGTTCAGACAGAAATATCTAATAGTTAAACCTTTTTCTAAACAATAGGCATGTGTTTAATATGAGCTCACTGTTGTCTTTTACAGCACATCTGTATACTGAATGATCAAGCCAAGGAGAAGTACAAGGTGTGAGCGGCTGTCTTGTGTAAAGGCGATGACTGAATGAAAAAAGACTAGGACCACTGTGATGACCCTCTTTGGCTTTGCTGTGTTTTGAATCCTATTTATTTTTCTACATATGAATCCACAAAATGTGACTTGTGGGTTGTAAATACCTGGAAGAAGAATACTTTATTTCCCTCTTCTGAAATTTTGGGATCATTTATATATATATATATATATATATATATATTCTAAATATTTAATTTGTTAAGCTTGACTTTATTTATTCATTTATTTATTTTCATTATAAACCTGTAAATTTAAGTTTTATTTTGAGACAGAAAAAAAGAATGTATAATTGATTGTTTTAGCTCATCGCATCCCATGCACCAGGCTGCTGTCTGCTTTATGTTCAGTGAGCTGTCAGTCTAATTTAGGTAGCCTTCAGTTTGAATGTGTATTTTTTTTTTCTTAAAATGCATGAAAAATTCTCTCATTATGCCATAAAATGACAGACTCAGATTGTACTGTATTGTAATGTTTTACTTCATGTACGGTGTTTTCATAAAGGACCTGTTCACAGCAATACAATTCCCAATTAAATCTTGAATCCTGTTTTTTTTAATCAGCTTTCCAATATTTACTAAAGAATAGCATGCACTATTTAGTCTTATGCTTTTTTATAAAAGCTAAACAATTTCTGACCTATTGTGTGATAAATAAATTTGCATTGATGACAGAAATGTTTTCTTTTTTGAGGAGCATGTGTTTTTTCTCCTCTTTAGTGTTTGGCGTCTTAAAAAATGTATCACAGGTCCATATTTAAAACAGAAGGAACAAATAAAAAGACGCTTCACAGAACATGAAAAGGGGGTGTACATTTAAACAGGTTCTGATTCTGCTTGTTTTCATCATGTTTATTGTGTTGACCGTGTGGATGCGTTTCTATCAATAATGCACCTTGGTCAAAAGTAACAAGTTTGTTGGTCTCCTTTGTTCTTCAGCCTGCCAGGCTTGGAGGGATGGGGTCAGGCTTTTATAATGTTGGGGTGTCTGGTATGGTGATGCTAATTGAGTGGAGCTTGTGATGTTAACAGTGATGCTGTGAGACATTATTGAGGAACATGTTAGTGGAAGAGACACTGATAATGAATGCACGACGTCACGTTAAAGCTCAAAATTAGACCCTGTTTGTAAAGAAGCCTGTTGGCTTTAGAAAAACACGGTACATTTTTACCTTGTGAGAATTGTAGACGATTAAGCTTCTGCTTTTTACTCGCATCTAATAAAGTGTTATGACAAATATATTTTATTTTCTTAATGTTTTCTATTACTTCACTTTTATTGTGGCAAAACGCGGAAGCGCGTCACAAGTTATTTACGTCATACGTTGACTTGTACTGTTATGGACAGTCCGTTGTTGACTTTGACCACAATAGCCAGTGTAGCATGTCGACTCGTGATTAAAAATAAGTACCTTAAAATAATTTGACTCTCCATTGGAGCCGACAATCGATTTTAATGCGAGACACCGTTTATTGTGGATGTGTTTAAAGTAGGCTTCAACTTGTTTTTGCTTTGAACTTCCGTGTTCATTGTATTTCTTGAAGCAGTGCCATACTTTTAGCTTCTGCTTTGAAACCGAGAGGCTACCATGCTTATTAAAGAGAAGGCGACAAACATGTTAAAGCGGTTTGATATCGGGAACACGTTGTCCTATCTGCCGGTGCTGCCCAAAGCCTCAGTGCTGATCCCACTGTTTGTTAAGAATGGACAGCTGTACACTTTGTTGACCCTGCGATCAAAAGAGGTAATCAACATAGATTAAATAAGGAATACGGCTAATAGGGGGAATGTTGTTTTATTTAACTTGATTCGTTTGTGTCTGTAGCTGAGGACCTCTGCGGGTGAGGTTTGTTTCCCAGGAGGGAAGAGAGATCCCAGTGACAGAGATGATGTTGACACAGCTCTGAGAGAGGCAGAGGAGGAGATAGGTCTACCACCTGATGATGTCGAAGTGGTCTGCAGACTGTTCCCCATCATCAATAAGGTAGACAAACATAAATGACTTGACTCTTTTTGGAGTCCATCCGTCATAAGTGTCCCTCTCCTCTTCATGTTTTCTAACAGAGTGGTCTGTTGGTGACCCCCGTGGTTGGCTTCATAGAGGAGTCCTTTCGTCCCAATCCAAACCCAGCAGAGGTCAGTGCAGTATTCACAGTTCCTCTGGACTTCTTCACCAGCAGGAAGGACCACTATGCAGCTCATGGAGCTGCTGGGATGGTGGGACCATTGCACTCCTTTTACTTTGAGGACCCTGATTCAGAAAGCCGGTATCACATATTTGGACTGACTGCCGTGTTCTGTATTCTGGTTGCCACCCTCGCTCTTCGGAAAACTCCTGAGTTTGAAGTTGGTTTCGATTCAGAGGATCCGTTATCTTTCTTCCAACAGGTTCTACATAGACGAATTAGTAAACTGTAATTTTGTGTTTTTAATTGAAGCTTTTATGATATGGACTATTAATTGACTCAATATCGGTGAGAATCAGGTTGCAATAGTAAGTTTTACTTACATTAAGCGTTAATGATAAAGTCATTACCCCTTTTTATATCAAGTGTATCTTGAAATGCAGATTGGGAAGAAAAGAAACCTCGACACTTTAGTTTTTTATTAATTTATTTAATGTAGCAGCAGGATTACGGATATAAACAAAAGAGTATACAAATGTCCGGACAAAGGCAAAGTACATGTTAATAATAATTCAGATGTGTAACACACTGGGGTGGACCTTAATTCTGACTGCAGGGTCTTAAGGCTAGATATTTAAGCTGAAGCTACACGGAACGGATAAAACAGAATGTTTGGAGGATGTGAAATAGAACGCGAACTAGGAAAAGTGAGCAAACTGAATACACACAAGATACAGCTCACACTATTGGCAATAAACAGTTAATTTATAATGGTTGCTCCTTTTGATCAAGCATTTCACGGCAACAATAGTAATGTTGACAAGCACATCAACACAAGAAAGCTCTCTTTAAAAACAATCTCCTCTGTCTCGTCCCTTTGACCTCACATGCACAAATCTCATGAGGCATGAAAAACATTTCCAACAGAAAAAACACAATTCGCTGGTGAAGCTGCACAAAATAATGTTGAGGAAACTAACTGTGATATCTTGCAAAGGACTTCCAAATATAAAGTTTGAAACTGAAATATATTGGTATGGGCTGTGGCAATGCATGTGTTCAGAAACGTAACGGAATCAGAAAAGAGTATGGAGATGTCAAACAGTCAAAAGGAAGGAAAGGTGAAAGAGCCTAATTGAAATGACACAAAGGGGACACCAAAAACACAGCAGAGTAACAGTTCAGTTATCAAGGCACACAAAGTTCTGTTGAACGCATCACAATTGAAATTCAAGATACCCCTGCAGTTTACTTCACATTTAAATACACATGGACTTTTATTTACATGACTTAAGGACAAAACTGATACTGTGTTATTGTGTGCTATCTTCACCATTAAATTCATGTTTCACCATGTTCTTTTTTTTTTTAAAGTGGAAGTGGCTATTTGAAGAGTCAGACTGAGCATCCTGGATTGCTCAAAATGAAAAGACTTGACATCGAAACGTGACGTTTAACCACATCCACCACAAAACAATCTGACAAATGTACAGTGATACAAATGACAGGTTTTTTTTTGCCACACTGTGATTCTCCTCCGTCCCAAAATATGTTCTCTTAAACTGTAATTGGTCCGATGTGAGACATCGAGCAAGCTCTATGTCCACACCATGAGGTAAAATTTACATTCATGAAACTGAAGTCACAGGTTGGCTTTCTGTGTTGGTATGGCTTTAAGAGGCATAACTGTTTCGCACTTCTTCTGCAACATCATGTGCTCTTAAACTCCCCTAACAGAGGGATGGAATGCTTGGAAACATCACTACTGCGCTCTTAACTAAACCTACAGTTAATGGATACGTCAAAGTGCCATTTGAGATGCATGACATTAACACAAATATGTTACATCAAAAACACAAAACACACACAAATACAAAAACCTCGCCCACGTCTTGTGTTATGCAGGTTGGGTTAAGTTTATGTTAAAACAGTATAATGTTATAACATTTTTCTGGATGTTCACTCAATGACATTTCCTATTTCAGTCATGCACTTAAGAATACAACCTGCGCTTCATTTCAAGAAAACGTATACCAGCAATGATATTGTGTGCTATGAGCATAAACCAAAAAGTATTGCTTTTACAAAAATACTCTACATTTTGATACATGGATACAAAATTCTAAAAAAAGATAAGTTACTTTAAAATGGATCACTAAGAGCTGCAGGACAAAAAAAGCATGAGTATGTAAATGTAAACAAATGTGAATGCGCGACGCTTATCTAAGATTTGAACTGTTCTCAAAAAATTGGCCTGCTTGATAGTGCCAGATTCGCTACAGCTGTATCTAAAAGTACATCAGTGTTGTTTTGCATCAAAAAATAGAGTCATGTGATGAAGAAAACATCACATTGGTGGAAATGTTGGAGAATAACCGATCCATGACACAAAGTACCTAATGTCTCTTTTATAAATCTTGTACTTAAAACATGCTGAAATGACCACGTAAGAGCTGCATGATTTAAATGTGTAAGTACAAATGAGTAAACATTATGAGGGCATTTTTGAAGTATGAGACAAGATGATTCACAAACAGGAGCTTTGGTATGTCTGACCCAACAACAGCCAGCTCTGGACTCAACTCTGCCACCAGACTAACAAACTATGTCAGTGCTATTGATATATAACCTGTTATGTACTAACATCACATCAGAAGTGCCTCTCACTCCTGTACATAGCACCATAGATAGATCCAAATGGCGACCTCTATGTAACAGAGATTTCATAAACCTGTGAGCCCCATTCACAACACAAGGGACAGGTACTGGTTGCCAACTTCACATGATGCCAGCCTGCACACGGTACCAACACTGAGACAAAAAAACTTAAATATTTAACACAACACAGGGTAAAACAGTCTCAAGTGACAGACTGAACAGTAAATAGTACAAATAGCAACAAAATGAATATCCTTCATTTCAATTCACAAGCTAAACAAATCAGTATTTTAGGTGTTTTGTCAGTGTATAAAACACAGAGGCCTACAAACCACTCCAACACTGAAAAACGACAACGCTTTAGTGGGAATGGTGTTTTTTGTTTTTGACAGACTTGACTGGACCACTGAGACTTAATACAAAGAGGAATTCAACAGTGAGCAGACATCCTATATAAAGTTGTCAGACTTCAAAAATATTTAGACATGACAAAACGTAAAAATGTTTTGCCAAGATGTATTAACCTTAACAAAGACGACTGCTTTATGTTTTCTATTTTTTTCTTTTTTTAAGTGGACTTTTCCAAGTACAAATCAGCTGGGTCAGTAGAGAGCTGCGGACGGATGTAAGGATTAGCTAGAGGTTATAAAGTGCTTGAGATAAAATGTTCATAAAACCACACAACACTCCTTTATCACTAGTGGAAAGTTACTTTCTAACCACATTATTTTGGTAAAAGATACCATCTTCTTCAAAACAAAAAAAAAAAAAATACACACACTACATAGAGTTAAAGTTACGTAGAATTTCATCAAGAAAGCTCCTGCATCCCCTGATGTGGCCTGACAGTATGAAAACAATAGGAGTTGCCAGAATGAAAGGCCAAGTCACATTATTCACCAGTCTCAATCTCATTTGCGAGTGTTAAATAGTCCCCTCTCCTTTAACACATGAGGAGAGGCTGCTGCATGGCATCAACAAATTCATACCTGTTTTGGTAAGTTGGTTTTATTTTTTGTTTTTATCAATGTTTAATTGTCCCTGTTCTTATGGCGAGCTCAGGAGTGCCCTCCAGCCATGCCAGCGAACACAAAGGCCACCAATCATCGTACACATGTACTTAATTTATGTCTTTACTCTTAGAGTATAATTTAGTTCGATTGTTTAAATACAAACGCTAGGTTTAACATTTTGCTAAATATTTTACATTATCCATCGCCAAATAAAATTTAATTGAGTTGTTGTGACATCATTTCCCCCCCGTTTTTATACCTGCTAATCACCACAGTTCCACGACAGACAAAAACACATCTCACAGTCTGCCTCTTAGATTAAAACAAAGGTCAGAGTTTACACATCCAACACATGAGAGTCAGTCTTCATCCGGCAGTTCTGTGCAATCTGTTATTCAAGTCGTGGCTGTCTGTTTTGGCTACACTACGTGCTATTACAGACTCGTCTGAATCACATTACTAGTTTTCTTATTCCCCATCGCTGCCATTTTTTTTAACCCTTCCCAATGTATCCACCAACCAAGTAAACTATTTGTAGGTTCAGATTATTGAAACAAACCACTGCATTCGTGGGACTAATAGATGAAGCAGTTTTAACATTAGGCTAATAAGAAATGGCTGACCATCATCAATTCAAGGACAATGGGCATATGACTTCTATCATGAATCATAAATATAACATTAAGAAGAGCTCATAGGTTGGTCTATGTGGGGGCTTCTAATTCCTTCATTGTAATTGAAGTTTTGTGGACTTGACTGAAAATGCGGTTTTTCTGTCTGTTGATTTAAGGATGTATAACTTTCCGTTACATATCACTTGCTCTCCTTGGTGCCTGCAAGGTCCAAACAATTCTCACTGCTTTTACAGGCTCTCCAGCAGGTTTTCAATTTTATGAGACTGATATTGATGCCTGCTGTTGATTTTGTAAGCTGCTCTGTATCTGTAGATTGCCCTGCAAAGGAGACAGCAGACTTGTCTCTCTGGTTGACCACACTTGGCTGCAGAGCTGTTTATGCATTTGTCTACTTTGCATTTTGCAGATTTGTCTGCATGGCATTCTCTAAGCTGGACTGCATTTGTGCCTGAAGAGAGTTCTGCAAACTGTCGTGCATGGTGACGGGCATTTGGGAGGCAGTTTGGGCCATGGGCTGCTCCAACAGGGGCTGCATGTGAGTGGAGTTCTGGGGCTGACCCTGAGCTTGCAGGGTGGATCCAGAGGAGTTGAGCAGCTGGGGCGAGTCTGGGAGGAAGAGAAAATTAAAATAATTTTACCGTCATAAAAGCATCGTCAATGGTTTACTAACCGAGGTAAACCTGTAGTGCAAACGGGAGATTAGGCATTACAAGGATAAAAACAAGGCTTTACTGCAATACACATTCACAGTTCAAGGGACGGCCAGACAAAAAGACTTTTTCTTTTTGCCACCACTGCAGGTACCAAAGTGTTTTTGTAGCCTTTTGTCTCCCTTTAGGAGCAACTGAGGCTCTACTTGAACCTGTTGACTCAGGAGGGAACAATACAGTAATGGGATTGAAGACAAAACTCAAATCAGTTCCTAAACAGTGATCTACCACAGTCTAGAAGTGGAGAAACAAAATTCTCTTACCATTCTGGATGCCAAACACAAACAGGTTGCCCTGTCCTTGTTGAGCCACATTCCCACTCACACTTGTCTGGAAAAGCTGCTCCGGTGGCTGCTGGCCAGGGTTGGCTACTACACCCACACCACCCTGTACCACAAAGATGGTTGTGCCAGGGGGTGGAGCCTGATTGGTTAGCTCCTGTGCACCAATGGTGCCCTGCAGGCTGGACAGAGTCGTCTGTGGCAGGAACAAGTCCACGGACTGACTGTTTGGGATGCCGCTGGAACTCTGGCCCAATTGCATCGGCTGCTGCTCCTGGAACAGGCTCTGTTGTTGGTTCTCATTTGATGTTGAGTTGCTGTTTGAGGAACTCTGGTCTTGGAAGGACATGGGCTCTACAGGTTCAGACTGAGAGATTCCAACACTAATGCTGCCCATCGTGGGAGGGCCTCCAGTCTGAGTGCTAAAGAGAATAGTTGGGGGCATAGCCTGGGGGTTCAGATCTGTGGTACAGAGGAGCAGACCTGTCTGCTGGGGTTGTGATAGCTGGCTCTGTGGGACAGGGTTTGTCTGTGAGTGGTTTGGTATACTTTGGAACAAGGAGCCCTGCTGGCCCATTGGAAGCTGTGGTGGCTGCTGTTGGTTTCGCTGAGGAGACTGCTGTTGCTCCATGGGGGTGCTCTGTTGCTGCATTTGGGAAAGCTGGGCTTGTGGTTGGTTCTGAAACATTGCAACAGACTGGGGCTGGCTGGATGTATCCATGGAGGAGATGAATGCCAGCTGCTGCTGCTGTTGCTGCTGCTGCTGCTGCTGTTGGGGCTGAGGGTTTGGAGACAGGTACAGTGTTGAGCCTGAAGACTGCTGCTCTGTTGCAAGAGTGCCACTTGTCAGAACCGTTAGTGTGTTCTGGAGCAGGGCTGCCTGGACCTGCTGCTGGGAGCCCTGGTTCTCTTCCAGAGGCCTGGGCGACTGGAAGAGTTGTTGTGGGGGAGATGTGTGGGATGGTGGCTGTGTGGGGAAGCTTGTCTGAATGGTGAGCAGATCTCCAGCCTGCTGAAGGAGGGACACTGGCTGCTGGACTTGGGTGGAGGAGTGGATCTGGGGCTGACATAACTCTGCTTGAAGCTGTTGTTGTAAATTCTCCAATACCTGCTGCTCCTGCAGTTGTTGCTGTTGCAAGTTGCTCAAAGCTTGATTTTGTTGCTGCTGCTGCTGCTGCAGCTGTTGCTGCTGTAAGTTGTTAAGTATTTGATTTTGTTGTTGCTGATCCTGAAGCTGGATGTTGCTGAGGACTTGCTGTTGCTGATTTTGTTGCAACTGTTGTTGTTGCTGAATATTCTCAATGATTTGTTGCTGCTGCAAATGCTGTTGGTCTTGTGGCTGTAATAGAATCTGTTGTTGGAGTTGCATGTTGCCAAGAACTTGCTGCTGCTGTTGCTGTAAGTGTTGCTGCTGTTGTTGATGTTGGAGGTTACCAAGGATTTGCTGCTGTTGTTGCTGCAGTTGTTGGTGCTGTTGAAAGTGTTGTTGTATTTGCTGTTGTTGCTGCTGCTGCTGTTGCTGCATCTGTTGTTGCTGTTGTTGCATCTGTTGTTGCTGTTGTATCTGTAGTTGCTGCTGAGTAGATAGTGAGTTATCATTGGTTCCCAATCTAAGACTGTTCATGTTTTCCTGGACGTGCTGTTGAAGGGAGTCTGCAGACAGTGTGGGGCTGTAGAGCACTGAGTTAAGCTGCTGTTGGACTACAGCAGCCTCCAGCACCTGCTGGAGTGTGGTGTTACCTCCAGCTTGGAGCTCTCTCACAGCCCGCTCCAGCTCAGCTACCCCTTCCTGGGGGAACAGTGAAACCTGCGACTCTTGAGGCTGGGGCTGAGAAGGATTTGCAATCTGGGGCATGGCCACAATTACAACCCCTCCACTATTACGAGAACTCTCAGAAGACAGGCTGTCCTGAGGGTCTCTGAGGAATTGCTGAGGGACTTCCGGTGTCACAGGGGGGATTGTAGTATCTCCTGCCACTGGGAAGGAGGTTGTTGGGGCAATTTCTTGCTTTTGTATGGTGCTAAGAGACTCTAGGCTCTGGAAAACTGGTGTCGCATGTGGAAGCACCACATCTTCAGGTTGTAGGGGCATTGGGCTCTGAAAGGACTCTGCAACTGGATGAGAACTAGAGCTGAGCTCCAGGGTCTGCTGCACTGAGACAAGAGGATCAGTGGATGGCTGAGAAAAGAAAGAGCACAAAAATGTAACCACCGGAATACCCAAAGTTGTTATTTTGATTCCTCTTTTTGGAGAATAAACGGTATCTCACCTTGAAGACTTCTGTTGGTGGTGGATTGCTCGACACTTCCATTGGTGTGTCCTCCTGCCGTTTGGAGGGCTGACCAGAGCAGTCAGCTTGCTCAGGAGATTTGATCTGGCCATCAAACACACAAGTCTGAACCAGGGAGGGTTCCTCTAATTTTACTGTTCGGACATTTGAGTTGTCAGCTGAGGGTGAGATAGGAAACAGGATAAGAATGCGTCTGTGAGAAGACCAAGTCTATATCCTAAGATTCACAGAATATTGACCAATAATTAATTATCAGTGTAGTTGTCTTTGCAATGGAAAAATGGCCATACCTGAGCTTGTGGCTGTAACCAAGTCTGGAGTGTAGGTAAAGGGCTGGGCGTCATGTGATTTACCAGCATTGGTCATCACAAAGATTCCCACAGAAATTGGAGAATTGATTGACTGGTTGTGGAATGGCGGGACTGTCACTATCAAATGGTTCTGGAAAATAAATAATAAGCCCAGGAAAAAGGACGATCAGCAGGTGGTTTTGATACAGCAGGAAGTTTTATTTTGAAAGTGAAATACAAGAGTATACACACTTCCATTTGTATTTACCTGATGGAAAAGGTCCATGTCAATCTTTGCCTCAGCTTGCCAGGAATTATCATCTACAATAGACCAACAAATACTTTAATATTTTTTCCATCCCTCAGAGGTTAAACTGCAGAAACCTACATCCACAACTACTTCATGACACAACTAAGGACAACTCTGACAATCTGGATGGCCCACCTGCAATGTTCTCCTGAAATATAACTTTGGTTCCTTTGAGGAAGTTCTTTCCAATAATGAAAACTTCCTCTCCTCCTCTTACTGTGCAGCTGTGAAGACTCTTCTTTAGGATCTCTGGTACTCCGGCTGGCTGAGCTGAAGAATGAAAGAGTCAAAGGATCAAAACTCATGACATCTCAGCTAGTTTTTGCAATAGTTCCAATGGAGAGTTAAATCATTTTAAATGCAATGGATTATGAAAGCAAAACACCACCAGAAACAAACAGTTTCCCATCCTTATGAAGCCTGAAGCAGGCTGTTAAGTTTTTTAGGTTATTGTTTTGTCTGAAATACTCACTGCAGAGGATCGGTGATGATGGGACTTGCAAAGTGAGGGCTGATCCATCGGGTTGGGGTATGCTGACTCTGAAAGCCAGCCTGGCACGTGTGCTCTTCTTCTTGGATCCTGCCACACCAATACGAGCCTCCACATCTGCATTCCGCAGCTTCAAAATTCCTACACAGTCCACCCTTCAGAAACAACAGAGGATTTGAAATGCAAACTAAATACTTTTAAATATCAGTATTAAGTCATACAAGAAATAAGTTCTCACGCAAGTGTCATGTCGGTGCTGGGCTCCAGAGGGATCTCGATAACGGTCGTGCCCTCTATGTCCACCTCCTTGCAGGCTGTGGTGTTGCGTCCTGTCACTCTGCATGCCTGGTAAAAACCATGAGGCTTCACTCTGCCTGCATCATTTGCAACAAATACTTGCAGCACTACTGGTTCACTAACACCCTCCAACTAGGGACAAAAGAAATGTGGAAATTATGTAAACAATTTGCTATTCACCATTAATATAAGAACAGCACAAATGAAGAATGCATTTCAGTTTGACCAAATCTGGTTTGGTCTTGGTCTGGTGTTAAGAAAAAGCAGATGCGGTTCGTTGTCAAACCTTGACAGTGGGAAATCCCTGTTGTGTGCGATCTTTGACAGATCCCCTGCTGCCCTCTGTCAGATAGCGTGCTCTGTGCTGGGTCTCTGGCTGCACCAGGATCTTAAGCTCCTTCCCATCACTTCTTTGAGGGAACTGGGTGGACAGTGATCCACTCCTCACTGAAGTGCCCGACTCAAGAGAGCTGAAGAGCAACAAAAATCACATGATGACACCAATATGACTGACAGAACTACAACAGGGAGAGAGATAGTCTTGAGCTGAATTGCTGACAGACTGTGCACCAGATAAAGGTTACCTCACCTTGAACCTGTCTTGTCTGTGCCCAGCTGGGAAAGGACAAAATGAGGGGCCTTGGCACTGTCAGCATCAAACACATCCATGCTGTCCTCTGGATTAGCAGGCTTAGGGCCAGGCCGCTGACGAGGAGTGCGCTTTCTAGACTTGCGTGGCACCTCTGTGTTGTCATTGTAGGAGATGGAACTGATCAAGCTGAAGTTTGAAAGGGAATCATCAGCCCATATACTGCTGCTCTGCTCCGAGTCTGGACCTGTTGGAGCGGATACTGTAGGCTCCTCTTGGCAAGACATCTGGCTGTCGTCAAAAAGGTCCTCAGGTGGTGGGGATATGCTCAACACAGGCCTCCGTTTTGATGGTGTGTTTTGAGGCTGCTGGACTCCTAGGCCTGACAACACTCCTGACCCTATGTCTCCTGTTGCAGTGTTTGCTCCGCTGTTGCCTCTGCTGGGGGCAGACGCAGCAGCCTCCATACCTTGCATCTCTGAAGCTCCAGCTCCATCCACTCCAGTGGAGTTGAGATGCTGGGAAACCTTGAGATGGTCTGAGGACGAGGTAGAGGAGCCACTGGCTGGGACACCCATGGCCAGGGAGGAGGAGGCAGAGGGGCTGGAGGTGGATGAGGGGGCATCTGTGGTAGTATGCACAGACAAGTTAGTACAGATGTTCAGCACAGTGCAGGCTAGCAGTCCCATTCAAGCAGCTGAATTTGTGCATGATTTGTATTGATTTCCCCTCTTCCCAACTCTAATTTCAACAGTCTGTTGTGGGTTATTTGCTCTCACTGTGCATGCGAGAGCTGTCAAGCATTGATCAAATATACTGAAGTTAAAGTTGAGAAGGGTACTTTAGGTCCCACAATGTTTTGATTCCTACAGATCGTTAACTTAATTAAAATCAATGTGACAAAACTGGCATGCTTTGTTTACAAAAACAAAAGCAAGCTATAAATTGAAACATACACATTGCCTGAAAGAAACAGAACAACTGGCCAAACCTTCTTGTACAGCCAAATTTGCAAGCTGGTAATGTGGCGCCAAATTAAATTTGCCAGGGTTACAGTACAGTTTGTGCAATGTGCATTCAGTAGTAAAACAGTAGTTTGCGCATGCCAATTGGAAGATTTGGTTGGGACTGAGCGTAGCCATGGAGACAGAATAAACAAGCCTCTGACCTATGGAGCAGTGAACTGCAGACCATTTTATATGCAGACACTCCCTGCCTCAGAGGGAACTTCCTGCAATAAAAACGAGACAGCCAATGAGCAACAAGAGAGCTGATCATTCAAGAGTCAACTTCTGTCAATCAGTAAATTGGATGAATTAAAACACTGGAGGAAGGGATAACGTCTAAAGTTGATAATTTATAGACATTTTAAAGTAGGGCTATAGGTTCATAATGATCTGAAGAACAATACAGTAGTCATGCTTTTGATCTTCGCTGCTTAAGGCCAACTGGATCAGTCAGAAAAGTTGACAAAAGTGCTCTCTAACATGAGTGTTCATCAGAAAGGTTGCTCTCTAGGTGAAACTAAAGACTAGAAATATTCTCATTAAACACTGATGTGGCTTCCCTGGACCAGGATCCATGATCAAACCATGGTCTTTTATTGTGTTGCTTTATCATATTGACAGTTCAACATTTGTTTGGGGCAACTTCACTGTTTCACAAAGAGAGATACCCTAAATAATGGCTAAAAATGTTAGCTGCTTTGAGAAAATGCCACTGTAAAGCTCAAAGGGTTTGTTAACTCCTTTTAATGATCAGATGGCCGACAGCTGTTTAAATGTTTCAAAGACAAAAGGGCATAGACTGTTCTCTTGTAGGTAGGCACTTGTCATTCATGTAAAGTATGAGCACGGAGTTCATCTGCTTATTGAACAGACTCAAAGTAAAACCGATGCTTTGATATGCCCTACAAAACCCACACATGACCATCAGCAGGAGACTACTTATTCCTGTAAAGTAACTGCCTGTGTAGGTTCTCAGTCATCCAGGCCAGGGTAAATTCAAAGCTCGATCCAGCTGGACTTGGTTGAGGATCTTGAAAACGTTTCACCTCTCCTCCAAAAGGCTTCTTCAGTTCTAAAATAACTGGTGAAACTGAAGAAGACTATTGGAGGAGAGACGAAACATCTTCAAGATCTTCAGCCTCGTCCAGCTGCCTTTGGATCAAGCTTCGTATGAAAAGTCATTCTTTATCAAATCTGAGCCAAATACCAAGTGAAAGAGAGATATATCCAAACAAGGCACACAGCCCTGAAGATCCTATGATTACATTTGAACCGTATGTTTGGTGATTCAGTGGTACATTAAAGAGAATAATTACCGTAAATTCCGGACTATTGAGCGCACCTGTATAGAAGCCGCACCGGCAAAAAATAAGTAAATAAATGTATTTGTACATATATAAGCCGCACTTGATTATAAGCCGCAGGTGTCCACATTGTAACAAAGCGAAACACAGAAAGAAGTGACACAAAAACGTTGTTTTAACTTTTAATTAAATACGTAGGCTACCGGCTACATCCGCAAATACGAAGCCTAGTGGAAATCCTTTATCGAACAGTGTCTGTAACACGGCTGATGAAAAAGATTACCATAATACATTTCACAAGAAAAAGTCCATCCATTCACTGCCTCAGAATGACTTCATTACTCACTTCCTCAGTCTCTTTTTCGATGTCGCTGTCAGTTTCAACTTTACGTGCAGCAGCTCTAGTTCCTTCTTTGACAGCCAGCTCGATCGCCTTTAACTTGAAAGCTGCATCATATGCATTTCTCCGTGTGTTAAGATCTGATATTAAGATCCGATGTGACGAGGTGAAATGTTTTTGCGGCAGAAGCTCATTGTCCCGCAAGAAAAATCCATAAATAAGCCGCATCGTTGTAAAAGCCGCAGTGTTCAAAACGTGACAAAAAAGTAGCGGCTTATAGTCCGGAATTTACGGTATATTGGGGGGGGGGGGGGGGGGGGGGGTATATTTAGTGGGGCTGATAAGCAAAAGATAAAAACAAAAGATGCCAAACCATAAAGAGTAAAAGAGACAGGGCTAGATTGTGTGCAAAGAACCCCAATGGACTGTGGTCGTCATTCAGTAATTTGAGTGAGAGGATTTTTGACAGGATTCATGACGGATCTTGATTTGACTCTTCTCTGCCCAGACGGAGACAGATGTTGATTAAACTCTAGTTAACAATTTTACAAGATCAAATACTAAAAATAAGTTGCATCTATATTCGACCCGCTTCAAAACAAATGTTCACACTATATTTACAACTACTAGGTGGAGGCGCTTATGGGAAGTGAAGTATTTTAGAACCACTTTGGTTGATAGGGATTACCAAAATCATTACCCAATGAACTGAACTAATAGCTGCTTTCAGAAAACTATTTGTTCCTGACAACTTTAGAGAGGTGCTCTAATTAAAGGGTGCTACAATAGATGCAGACACCGAGACAAAATCTATATTCGCAACATAATGGATGGCTGAGATGACTGCTTAAGCCAAGAACATTATTATGGATGAGCATTACTGGTTTGATTCTAAAGCTGATCATATAAATATGCATTACTGCCTAAAAAGCAGAGTGAAATAGAGCAATAAGCACAAGCATAACAGTGAAAAGTGCTGCAGAAGAAAAATGAGAGAAATGACAAGGAACAAGCTATGTTAGCATGCTGTTGATGCAACTCAACTTTACTTGGAGCTGCTACTCAGCTTTCCAGCTAAAGTAAAACTGTGAATGACCTTCACAACTTCAAAGCCATAAACATTCACTGCAGTCACTTTGAATAGCACAGAATGGATTAGCTGGATATTAACTGAGTTCAGCTCTAAAGTTATGGTAATTAAGCTGTCTTATGAAGGGTAAGGTGAGGATCTCTAGGATCTTATTGAAGTTGCTGTTTGTGTTGACATCAAACGAACATTTGGAGTCAAAGCAAGCAGTATTTTACATTTGGCTGCTACTATAGGTTTAAAAGAGAAGATGTCATATTAACATCTAAAAGTTGTTAACTGTGTCGGCTAACACAGACTTTTTCAAACAAGGTGCCAGATAGGACACTACGTATTTTCAATAAGTGGAGGATTCCTTTAATGCAGAACACTAATCAAAGAATTTGCATAACAACAGATATGTTCAAATAGAGCTGGAGTCCAACTCGACAACTTCTCAAACATCCAACCCCAAGATAGTACAACCTTATTGTTATGGAGACGGTGAAACCCAAATAAACCTCAAGACTTGCATGACAGCGTCTTTTTGTCAGCAGTCATTTCAATCTCAATCACTCACTAACCTTAATTGTCTCAGTATTTAGTGAAAGGGTGAAGTTGCCCCCAGACACTGATTCAAGGTCATACACTTTTCTTCACCCCTAATATGATGGGGAATACATTGAGGAACTGATCGAAGATCATGGTTTTCATAAACTGAGCAGGTAGCTCACCTGATGCTAAGGCTGCAGAGGGGGGAGGTCCCGCCTCTCCCCCACTCGTCTGACTCATGGTGGGCGGGTCTGTCTGGGTGGCCGGCGGCTGGAGCTGGAGTTCTTTAGGGAGGAGGTCATAAACCGATTCTGTCATGAAAAGACATGCAGGAGAAATTAAATTAGGTTCTGAAAAACATACATCGCATTAAGTTCATGACAAATTCAAACCAACAGAAAAGGTTTGCCACGTCGCTCACACGTGGAAATCTTCAGACAAGGTCATTCATAGTTGGAGCCAAATAATATGATAAGCTATTGAAGGTAAAATCCCTCAGTTGCTTTAAGAGGACAAACTGTTGTTAGCTTTGGGATAATCACTGAGATGTTCTGTTCTTTCACTAGTTAAACCACTTTAACACCAAGCATACATGATGTCCTTAACTACATGTCACACAAAGGACGGTTACATTACCACCAACCATGCTATCTTGGCCAAAAGCTGAAAAGAAGAGAGGATTGCTTTGTAATCCACTACAACATTGAACTGGCTCCAAATACGTCCAAACTCACTTTAACAATCACTAGGGACAGGGATAACAACATGACCATGATAATATACTGACAAATGTTGAATTTCTCACCATACAATGCACACTGAACATCACAAGTCAGTCAGTCTTTGCTTTTAATCATTTTTTTGTTTTTTTGTTACTGTCAATCAAACACTGAGCTGCGACGCCCAGGCTACCTGTACCCACTATTAGTTTCCTTGTGACGATTATCTGACAAGCACCCGTTTTCTTTGTTACCTGGGTGACAAGGTGTGCCCCATTTGGTAGAGATTTGTTTGGTTGCCTGGAGCAGCAACATTCAGCAGCTTGGTGAACAGCACTAGCTGAGAATGTTTCTAAAGGCTTCAGATTCAGGACCGCAAATCTAGGACCATTTAATGAATTCCATTGAATTGACATTGACAAGATGGATGATGACCTGAGAGTTTGAATCCAACTTTTTGTTTAATATCATGAAGCAATACTCTTGTTTTGAATGTGAAAGTGAAAGTGAGTCTTCAACCAGTCCAGTTACCTTCAGATCAAGTTTTGAATTTACCATGACACGAAAGACTGAGAACCTACACAGACATTTACAGTTCTGTAAGGTATTCCAAACATTCATCTGATAGCTGATAAACGCTTGCTGGGACTTTTTGACAGCTTTTTAGTTTGATTTCACGAAACCAAAGCGTGATTTTGGCGTAGTACGAGGCTCCAGATTAAGGATTTCCCATCATCCCAGTTACGAGGCAGCCAAAGGAGCTAAATTAAAGAAAGGAACTGACACACACAATGGTTTCATGATTAATACGTTGCAAAATTTGCTGACTGAAATTTTAGTCAAGGTGATTATCAACCACAAAATTATAAATGATGAGTGGACATTCCCATTTATCATCATGATGGTCAATGGGTTGGTACCAGAACATGGCTGCCACAATCATGGGTAAGTGCTACCCACTGACGTTATTCACAAAAACCAGTCTTGAAATGAAGTCTGGAAATGGTGCCTTTTGTGGTCGTATTTTATGACCATCAGTACGCTTGGAACTCCAACAGTAAGGTAACAGAACAGACCTGTGATTTTGATAATAGGGATGGAACCATATCAAATATCACCATAACAAGTTCAAGGTACGATATATTTTTGCATATTTTGGGTAAAAGTAAATTTGAAGTATTATCTGGTCTGACCTGCCAGCCGATAACGATGCGTAGCTGAACTAGAATTTCTTTCTTTAAAGCACTGTAATGAACAGCAAAAATAAATTTTAGAACTTTTTATGGAAAGTAATTTATGTTCATAATAAAATACTGACTGGTAAGTAAATTGTTTATAACAGAAAAAAAAACCTTTAAACAGCAACCGGTTATTTGACTATCTCTCATTCCTACTCAAACTAATCTCAACGAGAAAACATAGAATGTCAAATCATTTATGGTAGAAGTGTCTTCTAGAGAGATTCAAACAGTCACCATTAATGCTCTATAGTCTGGACATTTTGAATCTAACGTATTAATAAATGAAAAAACAGAAATGTTCACTGCTTTACCGTCTAAAGCTGAATTCTCCCTGACTCCTGAAGAAGTGATAGCTTGACTCTTACCTATCTGCCTGTTTGGGAGAGCAAATGCAGGAAAAGTGTGTGTTTATCCTCCTCTAGGTTAAACTGTCTCCCACCTCTGCTGACGGCATCCTCACGTCTACACTGCTGACTTTTCAGCTTGTTGTGTGTGTGTGTGTATGTGTGTGTGTGTGTGTGTGTGTGTGTGTGTGTGTGTGTGTGTGTGTGTGTGTGTGTGTGTGTGTGTGGTCGTCTTTCAGTGTTTGTGTAACTGTGCGCATGGCATGAAATGGCACGTGTGAGTACCTTCAGTGGATAGAACTCTAATAATGGAAAAGAAGATCTATTCCGGTACAGAGTCTATATTAACACAACAGACGTCCTGCAGGCGAGCACACCCACCTAACGTTGCTGTTATTTTCTGAAACTCAGAGAATATTTGTACCTGGTAGTACCGGTGCCATGTTGATAGCAGTTTTAGCACCCACCCTTGTTGTCCAATAAAAATTCAAGACAATTTCATAAATGAGTTTTCTAATATACTATCAATGGTTATTTTCACATTTTTCACAGTTTTCAAGGAGTTATAATAAAACAGTGAAGGGATCATGTTACTGAGGTTGGTTAGTGGAAAAGGCAAGCAAACAGTAAGGCTGAAACCAAATCTGTGTGTCAAGATTGTTTCCTTCACATATAAAAATATTCTGCTGTCAACACTAACACAACGCCGGGTGTCTTACGGAAAACCAAATTAGACTCGGGGGAGTTTAGTATATTTAGAAATTCTTTGATATCTGCTGATATGATCATTCCTAGAAACTATCCCCAACCTCTGCAGCTGCATGGGATTAAATTGCCTTTGATGGCAGATAAACACTTGATAAGGTAGTCTGGTTGCTAAGAAACAGGTACTCATCAACACCCTGCCATGGATATTTCAGCTGTGCATCCAGCCTGTGGAGCTGTCATCTGACACTCTGCTATGACTTAGCACCAGCAGAACGGTGAAACTGACGGGACATATGATCTCGCAGTTTTGTGACGTCAACAACACTGTTGACCTCGTGACAGCAGCCCAAAGTCACCACAGTTCACACAAAGAGCTGCACAGTATGCTAGCTTAATGCTTGGCTGAACTTAAGCATTAAGACGGGGTCCAACGCCATCGCTTAACCTGAGCTATGTAATATTCATCTATAGTTGTATGTTTTTCTATCCTGAGGAATTAGAGATACTATAGGCTACATCAAGAGCCAGATTTTACTCCAAACACTTCTGATGATGTATTTAAGATATGGGTTAGTACAGGACTGACACAATTATTTATATACTGTATATCTGTATATATATACAGTACATCACTACAATATATTAGTGCCCCCCCAAATATAATGGAAGGGAAAACACTGCTATGTTGACGTGCTGGGTCCTCTATCAACAGCACAGCGGCCATGTCCTACAAAGTTTCAATTCCATTGTGGAACGGTCTGTAACACACACATGGCCTTTTTGCCCCTCTTCCTCAGTTTGCCAGGCAAATGGCATACCAACAGGTGTTGCATTGATGAAAGTGGCCTAGGGTTAAGCTCAGTTAACGGATTCAACATAACCTGAAAAGCCTTAGCTACTTTCTAATAAGCTTTACGACCAGAACCGTTGTAAAACTTGGATAAATAGTGGAGATGCTTTTGAGAAATGGATAGGTTAGAACTGAAAAAGGTTCAGTGTCCGCGACATAGCAAACTGTGCGCACATCGACTCTGGGGAGGACGCAGCTTTCTCCAATGCTTTTAATTTGGACTGCAGTACCCATTTTAAAACGTGTGTAGTGCCGTCATTGGTCGAAGTTTTTAACGTTTACAACGGCTACAGATGACAATTGTTTTCGTTTCTTTTTCAAATAGCATGAATTATTAATTACTGTAATTTCAGTAATTAATAGTAATAGTAAGTAATTTGATCATTTCAATCAAAATCTTAAAAAGTGTATCTGCAGGAAATTACCTACCCTGCCTTTAATATGATGAATAAATGAAAAGAAACATTAACTGACCCATGTTTGGTGAAGATGACTTAAATACTATTGTGAAACTTTAAAGAAGGCCAACCTCAAAAAAATTCTAAGCCTAAACTTTGGCCTTGTAGTTTTTTTTATTCTTAATTTAATTGGTTCAAATGGTATTTGAATGTGTAGATACATATTACATACATAAATACAACACATGAATAAAGTACTATTATTGGTACTACTTATGTGGACACTTCTAATCTTGTTTGTCTTATTGACTGATGAATTTATTTTGCATGGTTGAGAGTAAACAAAAGCTTTAAGATAACCTAAAACAACAGGAAATACTTTTTGCACTAACAACATTGATGGACACAAAGTATTTAAAGAAAAGAAGTGCATGGCTTGTTGTGAACAGAATGTCAACATTAAGATTTGAAAACGTCGGATTTTCCCCTGAATAGCAGTTTTTCTTTTCCTCAATACTTTCATTTCCATTTTTTCTTTACAAACACAAAGTACACACAAAGTAACAGTTTGAACACATACATGCGTCCACAATTTACACAAAGTCACACTCAACTTGCAGACGTTTTTAAATAAAGAAATAAAATTCAGTTCAATAATAAAATAAGTAAATTAAAATATTATCTTCCCTTCTACAGTTTCTGTTCAGGTGGAGCCTATACTCCTGGCTTCTATATAAGGTTCATATATACGTAATGTTCCCACAGCTGGACAAAGTCTCTCCGTTTGCCTTTCAATTGCAGTTTTTTCCCCTGATACAGAGAACAGGATTGTAAGTGCTCACAGGTCCCAGTGTGAAAGTCAAGGGCATCTTTAGACTATTAAAGCTGAGAGAACTGTGCCTTGAAACCAGAACATCTACAACAACATACTAACACAAAATGTAAAACATGACGGCAAACAGAAGGTCTCTATAAACCCTTGGGTGTACCGGAGGAACCCTGATAATGAACTTCAACGTGAGAAACAAAGAGTAGAGTGCGCATGCTACTCAACATCTATCTGTTGTGCTTTGTTCATAATGTAAAGAGCCTTTGTGCACGACTGTACTACAGATGACTGCAAACGCGACATGACATCAGCCATGACTACCCCGTTTACACAGGACATGTGTGTAACTGTATGATGTACCATATGTGTTCCACTTGACTGGAGCCCATTTGTTGGCAACAAAGAGTAGTCACATAAAAACAAAGGACCTCACCATTCACTGACTCTACACCGAGGACAGAAATGTACTGAGCCACACAATTAAGAGTAACATGTCTTAATAAAGACGAGAGAAAAGTCAATTCACTAAGCTGGGCATCTCCAGGCTCAGTAGAGTCCGAATGATATGTACTGACCAAATCAGAGGAGTAAACCATGAATATAGTATGTCATTGTGCCTGGACTGAGAGGAGCACAAGTCCATCACTCTGCTCACTCTGTTGTCCTGGTTGTGCTGTGTTTGGGTGTCTCACGAGTCGATTCAAAGTGGATTTTCGATTCAAAACGATTCTGGATTCATGATTGAGTCTATTTTTAAATCAGTACATACTTCAGGATCTACTCAAGTCATCTGTGCGACTGGCTGAATGTTTTGTTGCTCTATTTGGCATTCTATTGATTTAGAGAGCATAGAGTGACTGATTAGTCACTCCATGCTCCCCCCCCCCCAAAAAAAAAAAAAAAACTAAACTAAAGTAAAACAAAAACCAAAATATATAATTGAAAAAATAATAGATTTGGGGAAATTATGCATCAATTTTAAATCTTAGAAGAGAAGAATCGTGATTTTTACCACCTCTAAGCACCGCAAATAAGAATGCATCTTGTAATGTTACACATCTTCACTTTTCTTGAGACTTTAGACGTTGTTTGAGTCCACTACTCCAATAATTCAAATTCAAGCAGTGAGGTAAACCTGGGTCTTTTTTTATGTAGAAAGTGCTTTTAAAACGGTCCGTACATCACACTGTAATATAAGAAGCTGCTTTAACTCAATATAAGTTCCCCCTAACAGGAACATCAACACGTGTGCTTTTTCAAGAAGTTAACAAACATACTGATGCACAACCTTGGACACATCAACAGTGTTGTTTCCTGGAGTCTCAAGGGTTTCGGGTTTTACAACAGACACCCTCCTCCATGCTGTGTAAGTCTGTGATGTCGTTATTTTATGCTTTTATCTTATGTAAGATGACCCGTGGTGACTTAAAGGTGAAATTTCATCAATAAAATTTAAATACTAGTACGGTAAGTCAACAAAGGGAGCGTGTGCATTAAAGTGACTATATTGTTAGTTTTTGGACTGAACACCCCCCATGTAACAGATTGACTGGCTAAGTTCACAGCTACAGAGTAACAGGCTGCTACCATACTGACATTAAAACTATCTTATGGGAATAGTGATAATGACCTGGTAAACAGTTCAAAGCCCAGAAAAGATTTTACTGGATCAGTTCTATTTCATAGTGACATCATGGGATTAAAAAAAAAGACTCTTTAATTAATTATATAAATTATAAACAAATATGTCTGGTTGTCACACCAGCACAAAATTCATTGTCTTATTTGTTTATGTAAATCTATAGTCTGGATTTCATTGTATTTAAATTGAGTCATGTGCAGGGAATGAACAGCATGCAAAATGTGTGTACGCTGTGGAGTGGCTACTGGAACTTTTTAAAAACTTTTGACAACATACTTTACTGAAAACAGGCAAGGGATTTAATGACTCACTAAACTCTTTTGTTTTGTTTTTTTTTAACAAAAGGAGACTGTAGACAAATGAGTGAAAAAGATTCAAACCCGCTTGTCAGTGTGGTTTGGCCTTTTAATATTTTTTTCCCCCTCATCATGGGGAGGTGATTGGACTCACTGGTATAGTCTGCATCATGTTGGTTGTGCTGTTTGTGTACTTCCCTGTCTTCTTACAGTATTTGCACACAGATTAGGTCTTGCCTGTTGTCTTCTCACCTTGTTCGTTTCCTGTCTTTGAGAATCTAAAACACTTTCACAACTTTGATTTTAAAGACGGCGGTGTGTCCTATTTCTAAGTCTTGCTCTACATCCGCTGATGCTCATGATATTATTGCGATTTCTTTTTCGGAGTACCGATGTGAACATTGATACCTTTGGACAGATTTATCAATTATTTGTTAGCACATTTAACTGATTTCACTGATTTTAACATGCAAACCGTTTAGCCTTCCAAGTTTGGGTACATGATCCATTTTGTTTTACATTTCATTCAACCATGAAGTAATACGTTTTCAATATGCAAACACTGACACTATCAAAGTACCTGTAAATGTCTTCTCTTAATTAACAGTCCACAATGGAAGGAGACATCTTGTGTTTAATAAAGAAATGGCCTTTCTTTGAACCATGCAAAACTCCTGAGCCCAGTGACTAACAGAGGAATGCTTCAGAAACAGACACTTCACTGGGACAGTGAAAAGAGGAGTCTTATCTCAGGACAGAGATGAGTCGGTAAGAATGCTTGACACGAGTTACATTTGGTAAACAGATCTGGTTTTTGTCAGAGGAAATCTGTTTGTTTGTGCACAACACTACAAGCCAGTATACCAGTAAAAGTAGGCTGCAACAAACCAGCCAGGCAGGGGGTGGACTGATTTTAACCTACACTTAGAACAATTAAATGACTTCATCTCATAGATATGCACTGCTCATATTACACATGCCTTAAACATTTGCCAAATGGCAAGGCCACCACTCCATTTTTATTCTTTGCAGCTGGCTTTGGACTGAGCTGGACAGATGAAAGATGAATAGACAATACATAGACTTGATGTTTTTGTTGCAAATGAAAAAAAAAAAAGCAGACCAAGAATGTATCTCAGTGCCCAATAATAGCTGCTTTAATGATTCACTTGAACACATACCGGTATGCAGGAGCCAGGTTACAGACAAAGGCGCTGCTTATTGCAGTGTAACCATGAAGAACGCCATTTTTGGGCCCTTTTAAAGCGTCGCTGTTGACTTTCAAACTGAACTGTGTCGATATAAAACCGATTGACATTCAATTTAATTCTCCTTGAGCCTGCTTATGTAGATCAAACATTAATAATAAACCAGATCAGTAGCTCGAACTCGTGAAAAAAACAAACAAACTAAAAAACAACCTAGTTTCTAGCATGTGGACCTAGTTTAAATCCCTAACGATAAAGTAACACATGTAGCTTACTGTACTAAAAAACTATCTCCGTGATAGTCGTTCTGGGCGGACATCAAAACTGAACCAGCTGACCAAAGCCTTTTAAATAGGGTTCTTTTCACAAATGACATTACTTCTCATATGTCACATCTGAATGACATTAAACAAAGCCAAACTCCAATATAATGTAAATCTACATAACACCGATATCAAGGGACCTCTCAAAATAAAGGAATTTCCCTCCAGTTTACGTGTTAAGCGAGGCACATTTGCACTTGCTCTTCTACAAACAGGGTTAGGCCGAACCTTAACAAAACAAAAAGAATACTGTATCCATCCTGTGTAGCAAGATGATGAGCCAACTGAATTTGCAGTTAAAAAAGTTATCAACCAGTATTCTCAAACAGAAAAATGGGCTGAATTTGTGTAGAGCGTGTTTGAAAAAAAAAAAAAAAAAAAAAAGAAGGAGAAAGAAAAGAAAACCAGACCAGCGGTCCTCAGGTTATCGGGCTTTAGCTTTCTCCTACAAGTCCAAACCAATGGTGGTGATTTTTGGGGTTATTGGGCCTACTGTTAAATAAACAATATATCACAGTGTTAGTCTTACACCATTTAATCAAACCACACACCACAGCTCCAATAGCTGAAACTGTTCTGTCATCTAATGGTTCATCCTTCCTTTTAAAAAGAACATAATAAAGCAGACATATCAGGCAAAAGCAAAAAAAAATGTCTGCAGGATTGCTCCTGAAATCCTCCTGATCTGGCTGTTCACATGCTGGACGTGGGGGGGGGGGGGGGGGGGGGTCTCTGGAGGCAAGACATGCGTTTTATTGTTATATTTTTTCTTATTGGATAGGACAGCTGTGGAGAGAGACAGGAAATTGGCCGAGGTCAGATTTGAACCAACATCCACTGCGACGAGGACTATTAGCCTCTGTACATGGAGCACACAACACAACCGCTTTGCGATCAGGCGTCCCCAACAGAGTCCCAATATCGACAGAGGAGCAGAGAAGAAGAATCTGGCCAAAAGAAAATGGAATGCAGCCGTTTAATTATGTGCATGGTTACAGACGTGTGCATGTAATATATGGTCATGCACCAATTACAGGAAATAATCGTCAGCACCCCTTCCCGTCCCACTCGCTCCCCTGATTATATCCGTTGCGCTGCGTTCTCACATCAGCTCTGACTCCACAAAAAGCCAGAGTGAACATTTTGGCTGTTTGGGTTCAGACATGCAGTTCATCCTGTAAACGTAAACTTCAAATCATTTTTTAACTGATTTATAGTTTTTGTTGTTTCTTTTCCATTTCTATTCAGAGTCGTGTTGTCATTTACTTAGATACACCTCAATGAATGTCCCATGTGTTAGAGAGTTTAAAGAGAATCAAGATGAAAACGCTAAATGAGCTACATGGATGGGCTAAATGAACAGGCAGAACACAATTTATCATTATTTCTATAAACAGAAAAATCAGGGTTCAGACAGTGACCACCTCGATGGTGTAATGTATTCTAGCAGGGAAGAGATGACTTGGCCTCCTGAACCCTTCACCTGCTTTAAGACAGTGTACATCCCCCACTAGCTCTTTGATGAGCATGTCTACCACATTGACCCCAACATGAGCACACACTTGGCAGACTGAGATATAAATAAACTGTCACCATGTGACACAGTGTGGCCGTATGGCAGGCTCAACTCAGCATTTCAGGGTCACAGGCAAACACTTTCTACGAGCTTATGAGCACCCTAAACATATAGATGTGGGACTGTCAGACTGAGCTACAGAAGACAGGTGCTAAGTGTATTAAACAGAAAAGCCTTTTTTGTTCGCTACGACAAGCCTACATGCAAACGAATACGAAAATAAAAACCAGTACACTATTGAATTGAATGTACCTGTGTGTATTTTAGGCTACCATATTAAAAAAATACATCAACAGACCAGACTTACTCCTGAATAAGCTATAGGGTTTTAACTGCTCGTGTTGAATAGCCATTTCCCATTCAATTTATTTCCTCACAAAGTAGATAAACTGGAAAAGGGGTATGGAAATAACCTACAGGCGAATTCCTGTTGGAAGCCTGTAAAAATTCACCAGCTGACAACCACAACATTGTTGTAGTTTCAACAAGAAGAAGAAGAAAAAGAAGAAGAAACGCCCTCCTAATAACATGACTGTTAGCTGACACGTGTCCAAAGTGTATCGCTGATGGGAAATATTTTGTAACCAGTAGCCCTCTCCAGAGCCCCAGTTACCCCCTTTTCATGACAGAGGTAACTCCATACTCTGAGCTTTGAAGAGCATTCATTCTTTAAAACGTGAGAGCGTGTAAGGAGGGTAGCTCTGGTTCAACTCCTCAAAGAAAACAACACCAGACTAACAGCCACCATGCACAGATAAACTTTGGATCAGAAACACAACGAACATGTTTCACCCATTCAAACAGGCCTCCACATGCACACAACATACAATCCGATCAAGACTTTGGTGGACTAAACCTCTGAATAATGTGAAGCTGGAAGGCACAGCTATGACAAGCTGATAAATAGTTAAGTACCAAACACAATGCTGACCACAAGCCCGACAGATTCAATAACATAGACACAACATCTTTAAACGTGTCATGATTAGTTTTTGGCATCCAAGCGTATCAAGGTCTTACACGCATGTGACATGGCCAGCTAACCAACCAGGCACAAGCCAAATGTAGCTAACTAACTAAGCTAGCCAGGCTAGCTAACAGCAGAAAAGAAGCTAACTACTGATAGCTCGCAGCTTAACGTACCAAGACATCCACACTGCCCCAATCAAAGCGAGGCGAGACATCACAGCATCCCTTATTCAGTAAAATCTTACCTTTAGAGTATAGAGATTTGGGGGAATTGAGGTCGAGATCCGAGCTAAGGAGGGATACAAAATCAGAGGGCATCGCAGCGCTTCATCGAGGGGAGGGGAAGCGGACACTCTCCAGAAGAAACGAAAACGGCAGCTTAGGGTCAATAAATAAAACGTTTTACAAGCGGAATGTTTTAATATACAGAGAGAGAGTAAAAACGAAACAAGGGACGACAAAAAAACAGAACTTTCTATACCATTAAAAAACCGTTAACCAGCACATCTCACGTCAGTGTGTGTCTTTGCTGAGACACTTCTCGTGCTGCTACGTTGAGACGAGCACACAAACACACACACTTGCCTGCTGTTGGTCGGCCCACTTCCTAACCCCGCCCCCTTTTTTTAACTGCCCACGGGGCATGCGCAATGGCCAGCTTCAAATACAGAGGAGCCACGGCTTTACCATTCAAGTCCAGTCTTTGGTGGTGACAGTACTGGAGTAAGTATCTCATCTGTTTACACAAGTACAAGCAAAATATATTATGCAATCGCACATGTATTGTCTTATTTGGGTAAAAATGCATCCAATATTACTGCAAATAATTCAATAGCCTCAAAGTAAAATAGTTAAAGGGTCTGACCTTTTCTCCTCACTGGAGAAGCATTTCATCAGACTCTCATTTGTGTCGAAGATGGGTTAAATGTCCCCTAACAGACATACCATGCACAATCTGAATGATTGTGGTCAAGACAGCTGTTTCTCAGCTTAAGACTACCTTCCCAAACTGAGAAATAATTGTAGCCAAATGTATTGGCCATTAGAGATCATTTGGTTACACTGTATTTGAACCTATGCACTTAAATTTCATGTTTCAGAGATCATAGGCCTACTTGGCTGCTGGTATAAAAAACTGTTGTACCAAAATGATAAAGCAGAGAACAATGCTTGAATAATTCTTTGTTAGATCCTGTGTTTTTCAAGTTGATCTATCTTTGACTCCAACATTTATATATGTTCAGAATTGGTGCACACTTGTTGTGTTTTCTTGTATCAAGAATCAGGGTCCTGCCTTGATGCAAAAAACAAAACAAAAACAAGAACAACAACAACCATTGTAAGGTACTGTATTAGGTCAATAGGGTATGGGTTCGGGTTTAACACAGATGCTTCAGGCCGTTCCTAAAAGGAACAGTACAGATGTTTTTTGAATTAGCATACTTCTCAAGAGTCACATGAAGGCCACAACATTAAGCAATGTGATATTCTTCCAGAACATATGCTTTTTATTTGATTACTATGGGTTCTTTTCAAAATGTCTTCATGAGGGTATGAAAGAAATATTTTTTTTTCAGAATTTGAAGCATTTGTGTGGTCATTATAACAAGATTTAAGTGTTGAGTTGGTGTAGGGAGGCCCTGATGTGTTAATGGTCTGATTTAAAATACTTTTTGTCCTGTCTTGTCGACTGTAAATTAGCGAAACACACAAGAAGACATAACCTAATACATGTATATCTCCTAAATGCATTTTCACTTTGGTTTGTGATATAATATTCTAATATTATTTTATCTAGTTCAAACAGTCATCCTATTTTAAATATGAAATCACACATCACACGTCATGGACCTTTGACAGTTTTACCAGCTGCCAAACAGGTTTTCTGCCTCAATATCCCATAAGACACTGCGGCAATCGTCATGGTGTTGTTGCGGAAGTGTATGTGAAGCCGCTTTTGATTCCTCAGTAGTCTTGATAGCCACGCTCATTCTTCAGATATTATTTTGTTTGTAGCCACCATTCACTTGAAAAAGCGGAGTTATGGCAGCTCTGAAATACGCAGGTATGGACGATACAGACAGTGACGACGAATTACCTCCCGGCTGGGAAGAGAGATCTACCAAAGATGGTTGGGTCTACTATGCAAAGTAAGCACAATCCTTCGAGTTAAGAATACATGTACATAGGTTATAGTATGTTCGCAGTATTACAGGCTGAAGTTTTCGACTTGTTTACAGCCTCAAGAGAATTTTAGTGTTCAGACCATAGTTGTGATTTAGAGGCGAGCATCGCCTGCGAGCTGCACCAGTTGTCATGCCATGATATCGAAATCGCTAGCATACATTTGTGTGTACAGAGATATAAATATTGTAGGTTTATATTACTATAACAATATATAGTATGCAAGGTTAAAATACAATACGTAAAATGTGTAGTTGTGTTGTATCTGCAGTATTGTAACACAGATGCTCTTAAATGATTGAGAGGCAGATCTTCATCTATTGTCACTCTATGAACATGAAACAATGACATCCTAAAGTTTTATTGTGCTGTCTGCATGACTGTCTTTAAATTATATTTTAGACAAGGACAGTTTTCAATATGTGATGCCACATATTGTTAGATATGTGTCCCTTGTTTTTAACTCCTCTCTACTGCTTTGACAGTGTGTTGTCTAATCTGATGTTGTTACTATGATGCTGTATACTTTGTTATCTAACATGGTATGTATCTGTTTTTTTTTTTGTCTGTTTTTCTCTGTGTCTGTGTTTTTTTTTCATAACGTAACTACTAGTGATAAATGTAAGCCTATATTGGCTATTGCTGGCAATTCTGAGTGGTTTGATGCTGGGCTAACTACATTAATACACACAAGATAAAGCAGGGATAATGATGGGGTTATTTTGTTTCATCTTCCTTTGTTTGTGTACCGACAGTCATGATGAAATGAAGACACAGTGGGAACATCCAAAGACGGGAAAGAAAAAGCGATGTGCTGGAGGTTTGGTTAATTCACTTATTTTTAGTATCTTATGTGCACTGCGCTGTCTTCTTTAGGTTGGCAAGGGAACATAGTAGAAATGCTTTATAAGCTTTATACTACATGGATATTCTCACTTAATATATTAGTATCCTCTACAGCAAGGTATTTATTTCTCTGATATAAACTAATGCATTTTCTCTCTCACAGATTTACCGTATGGTTGGGAGCAAGAAACGGATGAAAAAGGACAGATCATTTATGTTGAGTAAGTGGATTTACCTTTGAGTAAAGCATATTATCGTCTCACTGGCTCTAATAGGCCTTACAAATCAGAATAACGTGTCAGTTATAAACATCCTATTTTTTTCATTTTCAGCCACATAAACAAGCGGACCACATACTTTGACCCACGGCAGGCTTTCACAGTAGAGGATGTGCTGGTGAAGCCAAAACGTTACGACGGAAACACTGCTGCTCTAGAGATACTGCAGGGTCGGGACCTCTCTGACAAGGTTGTCCTCATTACTGGAGGCAACTCGGGCATTGGTGAGTTTCAAATAATCCTAATCCACTTCACCTGTTCAGTAGTGCTGTGTTTTAGCTACCGGTATGTTGAACGTCATACAGTGAGGCGCATTTCTGTGATGACGCCACTAGGTGGTGCTGTGGTACCAGGATAGAACAGAAGAGTGTTTGACAAGAGCATCTCTGCAAGTCCCCATCTCTCCACATCCAGGCATTCATCAACATTAGCCCCAAAATGATACACTTAGACTCAACAAATCACTCCTTAATACCGAACATGATTGTATTGAAGTTCATTAGCTGGGCAGAATTGGATGTCATTGTTAACTGTAATGAATGGTGTCCATTTGTAGCCAGCAAATGCACGGCTCACTATATAATGGTTTGGAAACAAATGTATTTCCTCCTTCTTTTTAGTTTAAATTAGCACGAGTGGCTGCCATTTGTTCAGACTTGCTACTTTGTTGGGGGGAGATAATGACAGCGTGAGGGAAATTAAATAAACATAAAATCCTTAATTGTCTTTATATTCAAATCCTTTATCATAAGGAAAGTCAGAGCAGTGTAATTGCTGTGAATGTATTAGGAGATGTTGCAGAGCAGCGCTGCAGTGGATAGATTTACATCAGCCAGGGGACCTTGACTGCACAAAGACACTTTTGGACTTAAATGCCTCCCTGACCTTAATGTTCTTCCATCTGTCTTTGTCTGTATCATACAAATATTCAATGATTATTATGAAGTATTACACATATAAATATGCCTGTCCTTAAAAACATCATTGCTACAAAGGTTTTCAAATAGATTTCTTAGAAATGGATAACACCTATGAAGAAACATTTTCAGAAGAGTTTGTGAAGAGTTTTAATGAAAAAAGTTTTCATCTATTATGATTTTGCTTTTATATGAGGACCAAATGTAGTCAAGGAAAGTACCAGGAAGACATTGTGACGGCACATATGCTTCAGAAAAATGGTTCACTTGGGTCCAAAGAGTCTCCAGAAGTAGAGTCCTCCTCTGCAGCAAAGGCAGTCCATTTGTTCAATTTCTTCCGCTTCTTAATGATTGCTAGTGTGAACATATCCCACACTAGACACAGACTAAATGAATGTAATCTTTGATTAGAAAAAAAACGCCAACTGAACATTTCTAAATTGATAAAAAGACTAGTTTGTACAAGAGAAGCGAACACTCCAAACTCTGGCAGCTCCAAGTACTTTGTTGCCACATCATGTTTCCAAAGACTCTCCTCTCTCAATTAGAACGTCGGCCTTCGGTACTACTTTAAGGAATTCTGTGCAAAAGAAGAATGCATGTGTATTTATTCATGGACTTTATACATTTTCTAGGGGGCCTTAAATCATCTGATATTGCTGTGTGCACACTTTGTCTTTCATATTTGTGAACATTCACCTATATTTTCATAGATACTTTGAGCAACGTCATATTTTCAGTCTTAAATATGTCAGAAAATCAAATATCTTAAATCTTTATTGCTTTTGACACGCTGGATTGTTTTTAGACACTTAAAGAAATGTTTCTTCGGATTGTCTTCGGGCTTCCTTCTCTCATTCCCCCCTCTTCATGCCTGGAGCAGCACTGAAGTAGAGAGTGTTCACAGTATTTACATTAAAGGTGTGCATAGACATAGTGATAATAATACAGTACCTACACGATGAAGCTATTGACTGTAGAATATGAAGAAGATGATTTACAGTGCATGGTGGTTTGACTCATGTCAGGAAATGAACCAAAGCCTCGATTTAATCAAAGTAGTAACAGGCATAAGTAACACAAAGGGTAGGACCGGTCAAAGTCCACTACAGAACAGATTCATAGTGAGCGATACATTCTTAGAGATGTCTAATGTTGTTGTTTCATTTAGAGTTTAGTTAAACACAACTGTGTTAAAAGTTCAGATGATTCAATGTCTCAACTCTTGCTGGATACCATCTTTGAATGAATTTGACTTGAGCTTAAATCGGCCTGTACTTACAAAAAAAAAAAGACCCAACTCATGCATCAAATCTATGTCAGTCTTTTTACATTTTGACTTGATTCTAAAAATGAGCTGGAAGTTGTTCTGCACGTTGTAATGTAACTCAGTCCTTACCTTACAGATCTTTGGGGTAGGGGAGAAGGTGACAACACTTTGACATCATCAAGCTGTTTGTTAAAAGTCCACGCGTCGTTGACTCTGTTTTTATTTTTTTGGCCTTTTGACAAAAAGTGAAGAAACATAGCGATATGTGAAGAAAGAGGTTTTCAGTAGCTTCACCACAAGAGGGCAAGGGAGGTCCATGCTGCTGTGACTGTCGAAGCCTTCGATGTTGTCATATTAACTGCTGAACATGTGCTGGTTTTAAGTGTAAGAAAACAAAAACTATATAATAAAAAGGGACAATTCACATTTAGGATTTGTTGCGTTGTATTTAGGAAATAATAAAAATCAGTTCATTTAGAAAACAAAACAGAAGCAGCTTTTCTCTGAAGAAAGCGTCAAATAGCTTCAACCCACAGGCCCTTTAACAGAGTGTGAATGCTTAATAAACCCATATTAACATAACCTTTGTTTTACTCCACCACATATTAAATATGCAGCAGCCATAATTAACTGTATTCTAATAGTAATTGCTACTACTCGTGTGCTGCTTTGACATTCCACTAGTGAAATGTGGTTATGCCAATTGGTTGGACCCACTTAGCATTTTAATGGCATCAATAGTGTTTTAATCCAAGTGTCAAGGCTATTTCCATTTCCTCCCCTGTTTCTTCTCTTCACAGGAAATGTGACATTTTTATTAGTAATGGTGGGTTATTATTTAATTAGCACATTTACATTCTCTCTTTGATTTAGTTCTTAATGCACATGAACATGAGAGGCACATACCGTCTATGAGTTTATTTGTGCATGAAATGTCACTGTGTCTGCTTTCTTTGTGTGTCCAGCCTTGAAGCTCTGTAGCTGCAGGACTGGGAGGCAGTCCAGTAAATGCAGTTTGTCTTGTGATCACTGCGCTCGGTTCACAACATTAGTCATCTACTCTCTGCTCTCTTTTGTAAATTAACAACCAGTACACAGTCGGATGGTATTTTTAATTGTGATAATGGAAATGAATGATTGCAGCTTGTCCCCCCCCCCACCCTCCTCCCCTCCATCTCCCCTTCTCGCCCCCCTCCTCCTCTTTTAAAGGTTTTCTCACTCTTATAGACCTGTGCGTGTACACCTGTACCTCGACATTGATTCCTAAGCGGCTTTGACCCAAGCCTGAGCCTCCTATCCATCCCCATTACACACTCCTGCTCTGGCTCTAATTCCCCTCCTATCAACTAACTCGCAGGTTATTTACTGGCCAGGGGTCCATGGAACAGTTGTCCTTAAAAGGGCCATTGTCATGAGATGTCTGTCACCCAGTGCCTTAAAAGTAAAAAAAAAAACCAAACCCCTCTTTATTCCCTCACAGAAAAGTGCCTAACGTTGTCAGAAATAAAAACAACAATTCTCAACACAAATCTTTGAATCATTAAACTTAAAATTGATTTTGTAAGGCAAGAAATAGTTTTGTCCTTTCCTGCCACACACAGTATTCTTCCCCTTTGACCTTTCTCTTGGACCTTTGTGTACGAACATATATGTGGACCTCTATATGTGTACCTCGGGAGCAGCATCAGTCTCTCAGGTGTCACGTTGTCAGCAGTACATATGTTGAGCAGCCTTCCGAAATAACACATTGACCCTGCGTGTTGTATTAAAACATTCAGGAGGCACATCTATCTTCCATGTGCTATTTTTATCTCTGAACAGAACAGCAGACCTATAACAGAAGACTGACATTTGGCGGTGCTTGTACTTCTGATTACGACAGTTTTTTTTTCTTTCTAGGCTATTAGTCCAAACATGATCAGAACGAACTGGATGAAAAACTTTCCAGAAGTATTTTCTCCCACCTTTTATTACTCTACCCTTGCAGTTTCTTCTTTTTTTTCTGTCTCATGTGTTAGAATCAAATGTGAACTTTTCTGGCCCGCCTGAGCAGTCGCGTGTTGCGGCGAAGCCTTCCTCAATCTATATGCATGCATTACATCCCGCATGATGTTGTTTTTAAGGCACAGGGTCAACGCCGGATTCCGAATCAGGGGACAAACTCCGCCCGTCCGGAAGGGGAATGGAAAAGGATTTGTGAAAAGAGCGCTTCATAATGTTTGAGGATCTCTATTCATTGCCTCTGCAGTGTTTTAGGACTTTGAATGTTATTCTTATTCATGAAAGACTAACATTGTTCTATGTTTGTGTTGATCCCAGTGTTGTGTTGGGAGGATTAAGTGTCAGGCCGGTGCTCTCCTCTTTCTGGATGGAGAGATCCCTAAACATATTCAGTGAGTCGCAGAGCTGGGGGAGCCTCTGTGCGCAGATTAAACCTGTAGCCTAGCTTTGTTGCTGATCATTAGATTGAGGCAGATTTGTTAAGCATAACTGCCATTAAATTGGCTGCAAAGCTCCGGTATTTACTGCACTGCTGTTTATGAATAAGGACCCCCTTAAAGACCCGTGCGGCGATGCGTTAAACCCGAGCCTGGGTAAGAAGGGAAATGCATTATTCATTGTGGGAGGAATTAGATGGATAAAAAGATGTTCCTGGTGAGGGTGGCATGCGGTGTCTGTGTGTCTCTGAGCATCTCCGAGTGGCTGCGTGTGGTTCAGATGACATCCAGAGTGCATCTGTGTTTACGTCCACACATCTGATACGTGTGTGTGTGTGTGTGTGTGTGTGTGTGTGTGTGTGTGTGTGTGTGTGTGTGTGTGTGTGTGTGTGTGTGTGTGTGTGTGTGTGTGTGTGTGTGTGTGTGTGTGTGTGTGTGTGTGTGTGTGTGTGTGTGTGTGTGTGTGTGTGTGTGTGTGTGTGTGTGTGTGTGTGTGTGTGTGTGTGTGTGTGTGTGTGTGTGTGTGTCCTGCTCCGTGTCAGCCGGTGAGCCCGCCGACGAAATCGAAGGAGAGCTTTATTTTATTTTTCGACGTCCATTTCATGTCCTCTTCTGATGAATGTGTTTATTGGCTACATAATGAGAAGCAGTTTTGGTTGGTTAGTCAAATTATTTAACTTTATTAACCTTGGATGAAATTTGCTATGCAGACCCAAACTGGTGTAACATGCATAGAGTAATATGCTGGAGGCCAGAAGGGTTCAATAATGATTACAGCTTTAATATAATAGAAGTGAAGTGGTTAGAGAGAGAGAGAGAGAGAGAGAGAGAGAGAGGATGGAATCCATATATGTACTGAAGGGCTGTAGGGAAAAAATAAAATGGAAGGGTCCTGGGTTATTGTGTGTAGTCAAGTAGTTTATAGAGCTTTGAGTTTACAGTCTGCGGATGATGAGGGGATGGAAGTTACATGATGTTTCATTGACAGTGATGAGGATAGCCCCGATACCCAGAAGATGTGTGTGAGTCTGTGTTTATCCTCGTGCAATCCATGTTTGAGTGAAGATGTGTGCTTGTTTGTGTGTGTGTGTGTGTGTGTGTGTGAGGTTGGTTGGTAGGTAAGGCCGGCTGCAGGAGGAGCTGTGGTGACAATGCGATTTCAGGCCATGATGAGAGATTGTGTAGGGAGTTGGAGGTTGACACAAAGGGTCAGACGAAGAGTAGGGGAGGGGGGTACCAGATAGGGGCTACATGGTTGGCGAGACAGCAGTGCGGTGGGGGTGGGGGGTGGGGGGTGTGTGTGGGGGGGGGGGGGGGGGGGGCAGAAGGGAGGGAGAATGGGACAGGGAGGGGTAATAGAACCACTCCAGTGCTCTGGCCTGGAACAGCTCAACCTTGGGCTGTAATTACTAACCATACATCCCACTTTTGGGGTGACATCTCCCTCCTCTTGGACTAATGGAGGGGAATTAGAGGGGATCTTAAGAGTCAGAAAGAGAGGGGGGAGTTGGGCTGTTTCTCAATTCTTGGGACGAAAAATACACAGCAGCAGCAAAAGTAGCGGGAACAGCTGCAGTCATCACTGAGACAGGAGTTAGGTAGACTGTGTTCATCCTTTCACTATTTAAAAAAAAACTGAATGGTTTCACTTTGTTGAGCTGTGAGAAGACATTTTGGCCACTTGTTCAACTTTATTTGGCATGGACATCACACATACATTGGACATACCTAATGCATTGTTGAAGGGTTTTAGCATACATGCTAGTTTTCATCACCTGTCCACAGGAGGCTAATACTATTTTTTTTCCTTCACCATCAAAATGTTTTGAGGAGGCATTCAACACAATCTGAAAGCTACTGTAGCACACCAACTCTTCAAATCATACAACTCTGATCAATATAGACAAGTCAGATAACGTACCTACCAGTAAGGTTTTATTTCACAAATGCAATGGGGAAGTAGGCTTACATTAATAAGAGACAGTACATATCCACCTACATGATTTATATTATTTATACGTTATATTAATTTGCAATTGATTTTGATTTAGCCCTGCAGCTTACCTGGTGTCGAATCAAAAAAAAAAAAAAAAGAAGAACGAGTGTCTTTTATGATACTGGCGTCTTTATCAGAATATAATTTGCACTATCAATGCTGTGAAAACCGGTAAATCACTGACGCGCATTTCTGCTTTTGGTTGAAATTCTAGAAATTTTCTCAGGGTTGACCACGCAAGTTTAAAATGTTTGTCATTGCAGAGGTTTACACATTTTGTATGTTCTTCATGCTATTTTAGTTTTTTCTCCTCTGTATTTTTTTTTCTGTACATTTTTTTTCAGCTTTCCTTCTTTTCCCCTGCATTGACTTTGGCCCAATAAGGACATTTATTACGCAAATAAAGAGGATATGGAGTTCTAGCAGAAAGAATACTATACCATCCCATTAACTTTAAGAAGGCTTTACACTGCCTTCCTTTCATAACCTGAATCGTGACACCACTTTAACATTTCTGATATTAGAAGTTGTCCATGATGTTAGACTCGGCCCTTAAGATGAGGTGTGATCTGGATGTTAAAGTGATGGAATTTACTTGTGATCTAGTTAAATCCTTAAATGTATACCCGACAAACCATCGGACACATTTTGATTCCTAAATGAGGTTGACTGAACCAAATGAAACCAGCCAAAGATGTGCAGACATAAAACAGTATAATTAACAGTCACATATTAACCACATTTATTTATTGCTTCAGAAATATAACACACAACATGTTTTCATGGTGGGCATTACAGTTAGCAGGGCCCTATAGTTCACTGCTTTGAGCTGATGGGAAGTCTGCTCATGAACTGTGTAGCAGCTAGACTCAGCTCAGTGAAAGGGGGATTGTGGGAACTTGACGTGTTTACCCACAGGTCTTGTAATGATCTGAATTGACTTCTGTTTGCCCAATTGTACCAGGGAGCTTATTTTAGTTAAATGCCTCTTTGGATGCAGATCAAGAGAGAGAGAAGGAGCAGGCGGCTTCGTTTGCCAAATAAACACGTTTACTGACGAGGCTGGTAATGATCTCATTACATTGAGCCAATACACCTGTGTACAAGGGGATGGGGGGGGGGGGGGTTTCCAGAGAGGGGCGGTGGGCCAGGGAGGACAAACAAAGCGTGAAATCACTAAATCACACTCATTATTGGGGGATATCAGCAGGGCCAGGATCCTAATGTACCATGAAGAGCATTCACTGCTTAATGGACATTTTACACTATTTTATGCATTTTTTTTTTTTTACATTAGAGTAAAACATTGCAACAATAGCAGAGCCAGTTACTGTATTTTTGTTATGTTGTGTTGTGAATGTTGACATCGAACAAACGCACAACCACGGGCTCGAAGTTGACTCAATTGTGCTTTGTTTTTGATGATGTTCTGACAACGGAAAGGTTTTCTTATTTTTTTCACACTTTGTTGTCTCATTAGGCAAAAGAACCTGAAAAATCCTCCACAGCCCAGCATAATATTCAGGCCTTGTGTGTGTGTGTGTGTGTGTGTTGTAAAACAGCTCATGGCGTCTGTCGATCCTTTAGAGTTGGAGAAACCCCCCTGTCTGACCCCCGTCATGTTCCAGCATCAACGCACAACACTGAAACACTTTCACTGTTGTACACCTGACCAGGAACTCATTTCAGCGCGGCCCTCTCAACCAGTAACACGTCTGTGAGGGCGGGGAGTCTCTGTTACAGCAACGCCACTCTCGTTATTTCACAATTAATGTCAAGCCCTTGTTATTTGTCATTGGAAATACATAGCTTGGCTGTTGCTGCGGTTGTTGCTGCCATATTCTAATTTGTTCTCCATTATGGAAAACACTGGCGTCGATTAATTTCACTTTCATGGTGTATACACACAACAAGTGAGTGTGTCCTGTTGTTGTTTTTTTTTTTCTAGCAGCAAACACTCTTGTTCAATTTATAAAGGCTGCAAGAACTGATTTTAAATGACGGCTGATGGTTTTAAGTTCCTGCCTTTATTATGTTTAAATTCAGATGCTATAAAAGCTGCAATCTTTAATTAAAGGACACCCTTGAAAAAGAGGTTTCTAACCTCAGTGGGACTTTTCCTGGTTAAATAAAGGTGAAAAAAATAAAAAATAAAATTGATATATATATATATATATATATATATATATATATATATATATATATATATATATATATATATATATATATATATATATATATATATATATATATATATATATATATATATATATATATATATATATATATATATATATATATATATATATATAGAGTAATTGGTCAATTGTAAGAAAATAAATATATATATAAATTTTTTTAAGATTTATTTTTGGCCTTTATGCCTTTATTATAGAGGGAGGAAAGTGGACAGAGTGGGAAATCAGGGAGGGCGAGTGGGGAGAGACATCCGGGAGATGGGCCACAGGCTGGACGCGAACCCGGGCTGCCCGCGCGAGGTCTGAGCCTCAGTACATAAATATATATATATATATATATATATATATATATATATATATGACTATATAGTTCATATATAGTCATATATATATATATATATATATATATATATATATATATATATATATATAATATATATATATATATATATAGAATAATAGTTCTGTGGATTTTTTCAACAACAATAATATGAGATATGGTCTGGATCTGGTTTCTTTCAAGTTGTCTTTTTTTCAAAGATATATTGTGGGCCTTTTTGGGCCAAGGGCTAATTCAAAACCACACTGGGCTGAGGACTATGGCCTCTGTACATGGGGCACATATTATTACTGCAAGGCCAATGTTTGTTTTTTTTTTTTTTTGAAGGAATAAGCATTAAGTTTATGAACATCACTTTTGGCTCTTGTAGCTTTGACTTTAGCAACATTCTGACATTTTAGACTAAAAGGATGAAACAATGTATTCTATCTTATTAGTCTTTAATTACTTGTTTATATTTTTAGTTAATTGTTCATATTTAATGTCTACATTGTACAGAGAGAGCACAGTCTACCAAAGCTAAATTCCTTGTGTGTTAAACATACCTGGCCAAAAAAGCTGGTTCTGACCCTCAAACATATTTAGTAGATTTACACATTGCAAAAAAAGTATTTGTAAAACGTAGCCCCCATCTGTTTATAAATATTGAATAAGATGTGCTATTAGACATCCATAATTATTTAGCATTTAAGAAAATGTTATTGTTATTATTTTGATGATTAAGATTAAATTATGAAGAGAAAACATTCAAACGTTTTCTTCACATAGAAGGTTTTATGGTGTGTGCTTCCTGAGTTGGCGGCTACAGCCTTCAAAATTCCAAGCACATGTTTACTCCAGCCTGCTTGTTTTTTTTCTGCCACATTTTTTACTTTCATTTCCATTTCCTGTGAGTAAAATGATCTGTGCTCTCACAGCCACAGTTCCCTCCATTGCACCTAATAAGGTGTCATATAATTTAATTCCATGCTTCAGTTGTCAGAGAGGGCTTCGAATCTGTCTCCAATTCTGAATTTTAATAGATATTAGTCCTCAACACTCTCCTCACAATTAGGCCTCCCAGTTTTGCTCTTAATGAAAATCAGATTAAGACATCTAATCTAATTACAGTTCATATTAATCCACCCTCTGATAAACTCTGCCTCTCAGACCCTCTTTGCCAAAATCAATTATTGTGCCCGTCGGTTTGTCAATCAGTACAGACTCCGGTTTGTATTTACTGTAGATGTGGGAATGAAAAAAAGTGATCTGCTCGGCACCGTTGAACTTTTCAAGGCTTTGAAAGATAGTAAATGTCGAAGGAAATATAAATAAAAAAGGGAAAAACGGTTAATCTTGTGAATGAATTCAACCTATCGGCTGAAACGACCCATTTAGACTTGTAATTTAGAAATGAACTTCTCTCCCTCTATCTTCGTTTCTTGTCACTTTTATCGTGACTTCATGATTTGGATGAAGCCATGAAGAAGTCTCCGACTGATAAATTCTGTGTGCATCTGCGGCCCTCGTTTCATTGGACGATAGTCCTTATCGGAGGCTTTTTGATGTGCTGAAATACCGCGCCAAGGTAGATTGAATGTCAAGTCTGTTTTGTTCCCTTTTATTACGAGCAGCGGTTTTCATTATTACTGCCCTCGCTGCGTAATTAGCAACTTAATTAACAGCTGACCTGATTTCTTCGAACCCCGTGCAAGAAGAGGTACCTTCTTAAGAGCTTGTGGTCAGATCCCAAACTTGATCTCAGAAGAGGGGAAGAAGTCTATAATTGTAATAATTCAATCAGTTTCATCACTTCAGAGAGAAATGATTAACTCCCTCTACCAGACCACTGGGCTTCTCAATAAAAGGAATTATATGGAAAATTGATGGGGATTTCAACTTGCACCCCCCAACCCCCACCGCAACATTAGATTCAACCCCTGAGAATCAAAGTTATCTTCAGAAAAAAAAACCCCTCAATCTTTGAAGCACTGCTGGCTCTGATTCTTTCATTCACTTCATGTTCTCGTCTATCTGTCTGCATGATCGTGTTTCAGGCTTTGAGACGGCCAGGACTTTCGCTCTGCATGGTGCCCATGTGATCCTGGCGTGTCGAAATCTGTCCCGGGCCAGCAAGGCAGCGAGCCTCATACAGGAGGAGTGGGTAAGTAAAACCTTCAAAAGAAAAAGGCCTCCATTGAGCATAAAACTCATCAAAATGAAGCCAATGCCAACAACCTCCATGAAAAGAACACTCTTTATTGTATTGTTCTGATCTTTATTGAAAAGCTTTTTTTTTTTTTTCTTCTCAAGAAGAAAAAGTCAATGTTTTCATATTTAGATTCTCACTGACTGTCTTCATTCTACTCCCCAAAATATGTTCATGGAAGTCTCAATGTGAAAACAAGCAAAGAGGTGTTTGGAAGTTTCAGGGGGAGGAGAAGCCAGAGCTAAAGTGAGTGAGGGCAACTGATAATTACCTGAGATTATTGCTCTAATATCGTCGCGCTTGTGACACGTCCCCAGATTTACGAGTGTGGGAAAATAAACAAGTGAAATGTGGGTGCTGGAGCAGAAAGAATAAGCCATTAGCACTGGGTTGATTACAGAGAGCAGGACTTGAAGAAAACGGAGAGTGATATGGAGAGAGAGAGAGAGAGAGAGAGAGAGATGGGAGGAGGGGAAAAGAGCGAGTGAGGGAGACAAACGCCTTTGAGGGAGAGTAGAGCTGCAGTGTTTTAAACTCACCCGAGTCTCTAATTGAAGTGTGCCCCTGGGGCTGTCAGAGCCGCTGCACACTGTGAAATCCAGTGTACAGATCTATTAAAGCTGCTGCTTTGTCTAAACGAGGGAGGAAAAACTCTGATCCAAAGGCCAGAATCAGAAGTCAGATTCTTTTATGAAATTCAAACGCCGAACCACAGAAGTATCAAGGGCTGCACAGTTTATCGAATGTGATTAAATGAACACAATCCACAACAAGCTAAGTGACAGCTTCGCCCATGGAAAAATTCTGCTGCATATCAAAAAAATCGCTTCTGAAACTGACAGCCGTTCACTCAGCTCAGTTGCTGCTTAGAGACCGGTCAGTAGAAATAGTCCGATGTCCTGGAACAGACCGAGGTATCTCAGGTTTAGGGTGAGTGATGTTCACAAAGAAATACGAATATGCAAAGAGCATGAAAGGTGTCTCAAAGCAACACAACCAACATCTTCAACCAGCCGGAGAAACGCTTCAGAGTGAAAGCTCTGAGTGTATTCAGGCCGAGAGGACGAACATCACTTCTTGATGCAGAATTTGTACTCGAGGAAAAGAAGGGATTTGAAAGGGTTGCTCTATTTATTCAAATGTTAAAGTACAGTTAAAAAAACACTGTTGTTCTTAAACTGAATATAAAAAATTAATTAAAGATTTTACTATGTTAATCCCAGAAGGGAAATGAGGTTTTTACACTCTGTTGTTACACTAATGGAGAGATGTCAGAGTGAGGGAGCAGCCCCCGGCAGGCCCCTCTGAGCTGGTTGGGGTTTCCGGTATCTTGCTCAAGGGGAACCTCGGCAGTGCCCAGAAAATGGCCTGGCACCTCTCCAACTACCACACCAATTTCCAGATTTTTGGTCCGCACCAGGACTCAAACCAGCAACCCTCTGTTTCCCAACCCAAAGTCCCCTTGGACTGAGCTCCTGCCGATTATTGGTGAGCTCTGCAGTGCCAATGATAGTCTCCCACTATTTGTCGCTCTCTGGTATATAGCATCATGTGCAGACAGTCAGCGAATTAAATGATTGAGTAAAGAAAGTTCTGGATAGTTCAAAAAGAGCAGGAGTGGTGAATTAGCTTCACTCTGTATTTCCTTCTTAAGGAATCCCCCTGTTATAGGCTAATGAATAAAAGTCACAATATCAGAATAAATCTTGGCTGCAAATTCTCCCCTCTGGCGACATTATTAATAGATTCCGGAGAAGAATAGAGTGGAGGATTAATCTTTAAGGTGATGGATGGACTCTGCTCGCCTTCCCATGCTCCTGCGTTAAGGTCATTTTGATAAGAGGGTATATTTTGGGGTCCTCTGTACAAAAGGTCATCATATCTACTTCCAGGTCTCTCTCGGAGTTCCGCTCCGGCTGCCAGGAGTGGAAGTGCTGTCCCGATTGCACACAACCTCTGACCTCTAACTACCTGCTCACTGTGACTCTGAACTCTGTCTCTCTCTCTCTCTCTCGCTCGCTCTCCCTCTCTTTCTGCGTCTCTGGGCGAGCGTTTTCTGTTTCAGAGGTGAGACTGATGGCTCTGTGTACTGGCAGTAGGTATAATAGCGGGGTCAGCGATGGATAATAGGCAGGTCAGAACAGTCACTGGCTGTTAGGAGAACAAGGGGTTGGAGGACTTCTTCTTCGAGCGACATAAATCTTACATGCGCTTCCATGGAGCCAGAACAGTCTCATAATGAATAAATGCACACAGAAATAAATAAATGCACAAATAAGGACTCACAAATGTATTTGGGAGTTGTATATAAATATGACTCGATACACAAATGCATTTTTCAATGCACACACAAATGTGTTTCGATTCATATATAAATACACAAATATATATATATATATATATATATATATATATATATATATATATATATATATATATATGTATATATATGTATATATATGTATATATATATATGTATATATATATATATATATATATATATATATATATATATATTTATATACTCAACAAAAATATAAACGCAACACTTTTGTTTTTGCTCCCATTTGTCATGAGATGGACTCAAAGATCTAAAATTCATTCCAGATACACAATATTACCATTTCTCTCAAACATTGTTCACAAATCTGTCTAAATGTGTGATAGTGAGCACTTTTGCTTTGCTGAGATAATCCATCCCACCTCACAGGTGTGCCACATCAAGATGCTCATCAGACACCATGATTAGTGCACAGGTGTACCTTATACTGCCCACAATAAAAGGCCACTCTGAAATGTGCAGTTTTGTCTCACAGCAAAATGCCACAGATGGCGCAAGCATTGAGGGAGCGTGCAATTGGCATGCTGACAGCAGGAATGTCAACCAGATCTGTTGCTCGGGCATTGAATGTTCATTTCTCCACCATAAGCCGTCTCCAAAGGCGTTTCAGAGAATATGGCAGTACATCCAACCGGCCTCACAACCGCAGACCACGTGTAACCACACCAGCCCAGGACCTCCACATCCAGCAGGTTCACCTCCAAGATCGTCTGAGACCAGCTACTCAGACAGCTGCTGAAACAATTGGTTTGCATAACCAAAGAATTTCTGCACAAACTGTCAGAAACCGTCTCAGGGAAGCTCAACTGCATGCTCGTCGTCCTCATCGGGGTCTTAACCTGACTCCAGATCGTCGCCGTAACAGACTTGAGTGGGCAAATGCTCACATTCGATGGCGTCTGGCACGTTGGAGAGGTGTTCTCTTCACGGATGAATCTCGGTTTACATTGTTCAGGGCAGATGGCAGACAGCGTGTGTGGCGTCGTGTGGGTGAGCGCTTTGCTGATGTCAATGTTGTGGATCGAGTGGCCCATGGTGGTGGTGGGGTTATGGTATGGGCAGGCATCTGTTATGGACGAAGAACACAGGTGCATTTTATTGATGGCATTTTGAATGCACAGAGATACCGTGATGAGATCCTGAGGCCCATTGTTGTGCCATACATCCATGAACATCACCTCATGTTTCAGCAAGATAATGCACGGCCCCATGTTGCAAGGATCTGTACACAATTCTTGGAAGCTGAAAATGTCCCAGTTCTTGCATGGCCAGCATACTCACCGGACATGTCACCCATTGAGCATGTTTGGGATGTGCTTGACCGGCGTATACGACAGCGCGTACCAGTTCCCACTAATATCCAGCAACTTCGCACAGCCATTGAAGAGGAGTGGACCAACATTCCACAGGCCACAATTGACAATCTGATAAACTCTATGCGAAGAAGATGTGTTGCACTGCATGAGGCAAATGGTGGTCACACCAGATACTGACTGGTTCTGAGTCCCCAGACCCTCAATAAAGCAAAAACTGCACATTTCAGGGTGGCCTTTTATTGTGGACAGTCTAAGGTACACCTATGCACTAATCATGGTGTCTGATGAGCATCTTGATGTGGCACACCTGTGAGGTGGGATGGATTATCTCAGCAAAGCAAAAGTGCTCACTATCACACATTTAGACAGATTTGTGAACAATGTTTGAGAGAAATGGTAATATTGTGTATCTGGAATGAATTTTAGATCTTTGAGTCCATCTCATGACAAATGGGAGCAAAAACAAAAGTGTTGCGTTTATATTTTTGTTGAGTGTATATAAATAAGATTTGTAAACACATCTGTGATGATTCAAAAATGTACAAATCTAAAACACATTTCTGGAAGTTGTTACATATATGAATTGTCAAACGCGCATTTGCTTTTCATTTGTAAACCTCCTTTGATTTTTGTGTGGAGTTTTGAGACTCATCTAGCGCAACTCCGATCCACCAATTTTTCTAAAAGGGTTGTCTGCAGCCAATCAGGTGTCTCACTCCTTTAAAGTTAATCACGAGTGGCTCCCCGCCAGGTTTTTTTAAAAACTGAAGTCATTACAGTGCGCAATCCTGATTATCGCTGCCGCCGAGGAGACGGGAAGTAACATCTATATATATAGATAGATAGATAGATAGATACTTTATTGATCCCGAGGGAAATTCATGGGGGAAATATATGGGGAAAAACTATAGATTCTACCCTAACCCTATGTGTATATTATGTGTATGGTTTTTCCCATAGATATGTTTTTTTCCGTCTCCCCGGTGGCAGCGATAATCAGGATTGCGCACCATAGACATAATATACGTAGACGCCTCATTACGTGCTGGAACGCATGAAACATCGGCGCCATATTGGATGGGTCTCTTCACCAGAGTCTATGGAATCAATGGAGAGCGAGTCACTATGCCGGTATTTTATGCAGCTTTTAATTGCAATAACCGGTACAGAATTGATAACAGATTGTGTCAGATTATCTTTCACAAGTAAAATGAACAATACATATTTTTATTTTTTTTTTACCATATAAAATGTTTTGTCATCGTTACCAGTGTTACTTAGAAACAAATTTAACAGCAAGTTTTCTTTTCTTTTCAGCCCTACTTGAAGTTTTTATAATAATATATGATCAAACTTGAGCTCCTGTTTATTTTACTGTTATTTATAAATCACAAAGTTAAAGTGAGACTCCAGGCTGTGACCGACCACACGCCTCTGTTTGCTGTGATTTAATGTCCTTAAGCTGTGAGCATCATGGCTCTGGTCATATCAACATCTCTCCCTTTCTTTCTGCAACTTCTACACCAAACACTTTCTTTCAGAGAGGGAGAGTCTTCTGGAAGAAATAAATTGAAATGAACAATCATACTTGTTTGTTCTCTAAAATAAATTCAAATGAATTCATTTATACATTTATCAATAAGCCATAGCCTTTGTTAGAGCAGTATACAAAGTCTTTAGGCATGACAATACTTATATTTCCATGTGTCAGGAATCCTGGATAATAAATACATTTCTGCTGTTTTTAACAAACCAAACCGTGTGAAAATCCGTTAGAAATTCGTGGAGTTATGATGATTATTGTAATTGAGGATAAACCTTCCTCAATAGAAATGAATGCAGAGCGGGCGGACCAGAGACCCATCCAAGATGGCAGTCACTGTTGAACTCAAAAAAATAGGATGTACAATCTGATTTAATGTTAACATTTAGGCCATTTTGGACAGATTCCTAAAGAGCAATAAAAAATTGGATGTAACAATCTCTCTCTTTCTCTCTCTCTTATCACTCTTTTCTTTCTCATCACGAAATATTTTCCATCTGTCTGTCCTATTTACAGCCTGGTTCCGAAAAACCAAATAGGTTTAGCTCATGTCTCCATCGACACATACTGTTTTTTGGAGTATTTGAACAAAGTTGAGCCTCCAAAGATGTTTTTCAAAATGCATTTAGAGATTTTTGTCTGTTAAAATATAGAAAGAATGCTTATTTCACAGCTTATTTGAATTATTAATCAAAGTTTCATTGAAATTTGTGCCAAATCTTTAATTAAGTCCGAATTTATGTGTGGGATTAAACCGGAGCGTCCCAGAGAAAAAACCCCACGCAGACCCAGTGTGAACACGTCAAGTCCTGACGGGCAGAAACCAGCCGGCTTCAGACTGTCAGGACTCTACATGTCCCCACTGTGCCTGCTTGGCCTGCTGCAGCCAGTGTGTCGGGGCAGCTGGAGGTTGGGGAGATGATGGAGAGGCTGAGGTGGTCACATATGGAGCAGAATCTGTTTTTTTCAGATGCTTGTATTGGCGGCAACAACTTGGAGTGAAGGCCTTCTTGATCTTCCTCCATGTAGAGATCTTCTCCTGCTCACATAGTTTTTCCTCCTCTGCTGCCGGTTTCGTGGACAGCTCCAGACTCTCCTCATGTTGAAGTCTGATCTCCTCCAGTTCCTTCTGGAGGCTCTCAGCCCTCAACCGTTGGGCCTCCTCTTGTTTTTGGAGGTCCTCTACCTTTTTCTGCTGGTTCTCATTGGTCGCCTCTTGTGCTGCCAGTTCGGAGGACAGCTCCAGATTCTCCTCATGTTGAAGCCTGATCTCCTCCAGTTCCTTCTGGAGGGTACGTATGTTATGTCTATGTTGCGCACTGTAATGACTTCAGTTTAAAAAAAGCCACTCGTGATTGGCTGTAAAGGAGTGAGACACCTGATTGGCTGCAGACGACCCGCTTTTAGAAAAATTTGTGGATTGGAGTTGCGCTAGATAAGTCTCAAAACTCCACACACAAATGCAGGGAGGTTTACAAATTAAAAGCACCGAGACAAATGCGCGTTTGACAATTCATATATGTAACAACTTCCAGAAATGTATTTTAGATTTGTACATTTTTGAATCATCACAAATGTGTTGAGAAATCTTATTTATATATATATATATATATACTGTATATATATATATATATATATATTTTGTATTTATATATGGATATATACTGTATATTTATATATATTTGTGTGTGCATTGAAAATGCATTTGTGTATCGAGTCGTATTTATATACAACTCCCAAATACATTTGTGAGTCCTTATTCGTGCATTTATTTATTTCTGTGTGCATTTATTCCTTATGAGACTGTTACTGTATACTTCCACGCTGGCTAACGCGAGATCATTTTGTTTCCTCAAAATACACGCCACACTTTACCGGTTTGTGCTTTTGGAATGATTTTTATTTAAAATCGTGAAATTAGCTTCTTGCTGTGTTCATGCTCCATGCTGTTTTCGTGATGGGCCTTTAGCTTCGGCCTTGACACACAGGCCTAATCTGAGCACAGTGTGTTGTTTTCTCTGCCTCTATCCGAGCAGTGAGGGGAGAGCCCTCCAGCAGGCTCATTAGGGGAGTTTAGAGCGGCGGAGAGGGGATAAACATTTACCTTATGATTGTGCTTTACAATGCTGATGCTGGTTGTCTTTATAGGGTTCAAAGGGGGCTGTTTTTACAGGCTGTGATGAAGCCAGAGTGAAAGCAGGAGGGAATTAAGCAGCAGATGGGCTCTATAAGAGAGAATAGAAGACAGTTAGGAAAAAAAGAAATACATACTGCAAGTGAAGCGTGTTAAGCTATTTGCACCAAAAAGAGAAAAGAAAAAAAAAAGAAAAAGCTGGTTTCTGTTCATGGTTAATAAATGTAGTGGCTTCCTCTTAGCTCTTAGCCTCTGCCCTGTGTTTTATGTGCGCTGTTTTCCCACAGCCTCTCGCCTTTCACTCTTCTATTCTGCTCACATTACCAGCAGGTTAAGTTGCTGGTTAACAACCAAAGTGTTGCCTGTGTGCCAGAGACAGATTTTTCCTGATTTCCTTTTAAAATTCTGCTTATCTTGGACTCCCAAAGTCTCCCTCAGAGAGATGTAATGGACTCCCCTGAGATGCCATTCGGACCAAGGCCCTTGGCCCCTGAGTAGAATATAATAGACAGACACACATACACACAGCCATACATAGTTGTACGTTTTAATTTCTTTTTCTTTTTTTTAATCCAAAATGCTTATTTCCCCCACTGCCCCTCTCCACAACACATGCTAATGAGATGCTTTGTAAGGGCGTTAATTAGCGAGCCAGTCACTGATTGCTGTGCTTGTTTGTCTGTGTGTGTGTGTGTGTGTGTGTGTGTGTGTATGTGTGTGTGGCAGGGGGGTATTAATATGTGTGCCGCTGAGGAGAGTTCTGTCAGGGTCTGCTTTGGAACCAATTAGGCTAAAGCTCAGTGTCCACCGAGGCTGCTGGGCAGAAAAAAAAAAGCCTGCTGCTTGCAATGTCAAAAAGCAACGTGAACACAGGCCGGAGTGAGAGAGCGGCCACAGACGAACTGACAGACAGAGTGCCTGTTGGATAGACAGTTCTTCCGCCATATTAAATCAGACTAAGATACACTCAACACCTTTGTCATGTCTCACATCATCGATGTAATGGATTTTAACAATAGAAATATTTGTAGATATGACTTATCGACCCTGTGCTGTCGAAACGCTCACTCATTCTTAGTCTTTAATATAAGCTAACAGAATCAATAAGATGCATCAGGCTCTGCTATTTCAGGTGAATGAAAGGCTTTTTACATGTCAGAGACAGAAAAGGTTTATGTCTTACTTCTTTTAGACATGCAGCCTCAGATATTCACTGCTTGTGTTGCTCACAGTCAGTGAACAGGAATGTCACAGTGTACATACAGCTGAACCACGTGGATAAATCCTCCTTTTCTTTCATAAATCAATGTCTTGCATGACTGTGTTCATTGGGATATATTTAGGACTCTTTCTGTGTCATCTATACTCTTACTTTAAATATAATTAATGTATAAGTCAGCATTTTATTCATAAAGTGTTTTTACTCAAAGACTTTAGTAAGCTGTAAAACGAAACAAAAAAACATTCATACCGGTATTAGCAACCTGAAAAACACTTGTTTGCACTCCATAAAGTGACACGTGTGTGTGTGTGTGTGTGTGTGTGCGTGCGTGCGTGCGTGCGTGCGTGCGTGCGTGCGTGCGTGCGTGCGTGCGTGTGCTTGCATGCGTCTCTGCATTTGCCACTTTGCCCGGTGCATAACCTCCTGTGTCAGTCTGACAGACCCTGTGCCCCCGCTGGCCACCACGCCATGCCACGCTCCTCCTGCTGAGGCCAACAGGAAGTGACACATGTGAAATGCTGACCTGGTGGGTTGCAGCCTCCCTCCAGGGCGTCAGGATGCTGCTCTTTTAGTCACTCTTCCCCTCTCTCCTCCAGCTCCACACGGTTTTTTTCTTCTTCTTTTTTTTTTTAAAATCTTTCGGAAAGGCCTCAAAAGACTTGTGTCCCCCTTTGTTCTTTTGAGTCTGTTCTTCTTTTTTTCCCCCCCCCCGAAAATGATAAAGGAAATCACAAGCCTTTTCCTTGGGCTCTGTAGCAGCTTTCTCTGCTGGCATCATGTTCATAGTTTCATAGTTAGTCATCATTAACTGTTCCATCTTGCAGGATATTAATTTTGGCTGGTTTTTCACTTTTACTTCTCATGTGGTTTTTCGACATCAGGTATTAACAAACTTTTATTTGCAATATGGACCCACAGTAGAAATGAAAGTCAACAAATATAACAAAATGACATATTGATATAGTTTTCATCAAAGCATACATTCCTTTTATATAATGCACCACGGGCTGAACTTAATTTCATTCAAAAGCATTTGTCATCTTTTAGCATGTACTTTTCCTGACGCACCAGAACCAGCTCAGGTAAATCCAGCAGAGAGCGTTACTGAGGATGTTGAGGCTTGTGCTTAAGCAGTCCTAGAGCCCCTTTTCTAGATTGTCCCTCGACTCTACCAACATTAAACCTGCACTCCCCCTCCTCTCCTCCACACTCAGGGGGCTTCATCCACTGAACCATGGAGACAATGCGGTCTCTCCCTTATTTCCACTATTAGGAGTTGTGCAGATCTTCTTATCCCTCTCTATTATTATAATTTTTTTTTTTACCTGCATTGTGTCTGTGGCCTGGGAATAAAAGGTCCCATATCCCCATCTGTTGTCTACATCAGCCCGGTGCTGTAGCGAACAGAATGGATTGGTGGAATGAGGGTGGAATTGCGATATGCAAATTTGATGTGGAAACCCTCTTTTCACCTCAAATGTATCCAACTCTGATTCCTTCAACAAGCGACCACACAAACCTCAGCACCTTGAGTAAGATTAACTGTAATATACCATTGAGTATTTCTATAGCTGACATTACACAGTTACAATTCAGCCTATGGGAAAACTGAAAGAGGCTTTGTGTGGGATGGCCTGTTAGCATAAACGTGTAATAAAACAAAAGAAACCTTCAGGTTCTACAGTTGTAGGCATTCTCTGTATTTTTGTATCTATGTAATACACTCCACAAGTTTAGTGTGTGTTCACACGTGTGTGCACGTGGACACACATTGCCCATTCAAATGGTGTGTCTTTAAATGTTTGATTATGCATTTTGCATAGCTTTGGGACGTGCATCACTCTTCCCAGACTGCTAATAAAGTGACCAGGGAGATGGGGGAACCTAAATGAATCCTAAAGTGCCTGGCTTGCATTCTTCACTCCCTCACTCTCCCTCACTGCTCTGCTTAGTTATTCCAGCCCTTCGTGAAAGACCGTGTGCCGCTCCGCTCCGTTCTCCTCCTCCTTGTGTCTGTCTTTTACAGCCAGGTGCTCTGTCTCCTGAAGAGGTGTGGTCTGCTCCTAATTGCTTGGACCACAGTGAACTATGGGCAAGCGCTCCGTGTGAAGGAGCACCATGGAGGAATAATTTTGAATAAATCACATAGTTAGCTGTGTGCTATTTTCTGCTAAATAAGCAGTTTGGCAGTCGTCTCACACGGAGGTGCGAGCGTTAGAATGACGGGTCACTTGCCATAGGTCATGTTGGGGAGGATTTAAATGATGTCACTGCCACTGAAGGGGACACGTTGAGGAAGGATGTGTAAGGCAGTACCTCTTTGTTGTTTGAACCTGACAGACTCTCATCCTTTTACTCCTCTGCTCTCCTCTCTGAAGGAGGGCTCATAGCCCTGGGACGAGCGCTTCTTATGAAGAGAGAGGTGAGAGGTTGCTCGGATCTCTTTCACTCTTTCTCTCACCGCTAGCAGATAATGTTTTTATTGAAGTCTGAGAAGTGCTGACCACAGAGAGACAAGTCCAGCTTGCACTGTAATGTTTTAAATTTAGGAGATGGGCCCGTTGTAATAAGCTGCAGCCAAATTAACTCAGGCTTAGTTGATGTGTGCCAAACAAGCAAAAGTAGCACTGTTAAAAGGAGGAACCATCTGGGAACTGGCTGTAACATTGATCCAACAATACCCAAAGAGAAAAGTGTCCTTTATGCAGTTTGAAACTAGCACAGACTCAGATCCTCTGATAAAGTTCACAGGAAATTCAAGTGGCTAATTAGCTGTAATCCCTTTAATGTCTCTTCAAGATTCTAATGTCGTCTCTTGTCATCTCGTAATCTTTCACATCTCAATCATCACATCAACGCATGAGAACTTGACAAGTGTGTGTGCAAATGTATGCATGCATTTGGTTCCTTACATGTCCTTGTTTTGATAAAGAGGCAACAAAAAAAAAACACTTACGAGGGCAGTATACATGGATGTGCCCTTTTGTCTGTTTGCGTTTGTTGTGAGGGACGGGTGTATTTTCTGTTAATGAACGGACAAGTGCGTCACAACAGGTCAACAGCTGCCACATTGGACTGTTCGGACGCTGTGACTCACAGAGTTCAATGTCAGGACGACCAGGAATATGGTCTGGATGCTCTCTCTAGTCAAGAGCTCTCCCCCAAACAAATGTAGAAATCCTGAAGCTGAATTTGCTTTTTTTTTTTTTTTTTTAAGTCTTTCAACTCACAAATAAGGAGCAGGTCTGCTTTTCTAATTAAATACAGATTTTATAAAAAAAAATAAAACAATAAATAATATTAAGAAAATTCTTAAACAACATTAAAGTTAACCTATAATCATCCGTATTTTAAAAGTCAGTGTTTTAATGCTTAGTGGCCATATTAAATGGGCAACGTTTTAGCTTATGATAAGGTATGTTAGAGTAATCCAAGAATAAGTCAATGTGCAAAACGCACGAGAGTTACGCAACACTCCAAGACCCCAGCCGAGCCATTCTAGCACATAGCCCATTATTGTCAATACTGACGCTCACTCTGACATGAGGAAGTGGCCCACTATGGTCAGTGTGTGTGCAGGATCGCTTGGCTTTGCTAATAAAGTCAGAGTGAAACAAGCAGAACACCGGGATTCATCTGAACTTATTATCTGTCACAAATCCTTCTGTTAAGTTACTTGTATGTACCCGGCCAACTTTATCTCCATTTATAGATCAAACTTCTGCCAAACCTCACTGTATTACAAGATGTCATCAATCTATTCTGCTGGTTTACATCGAGGCAGTAGAGCTTAGAGAGCAGACCTACAGCCCCAACTACTGGCTGGTGGCTGCATTACATGTTAGACTTTTTTTTTTTGAACGTATTGAATGCGTAGTCTATTTGTTAAATTTGACTTCCTAATTTTCCATCAGTGTTTCTCAAAACTTTGCCTCTGTAACTCTTAGTGTGTGTGTGTGTGTGTGTGTGTGTGTGTGTGTGTGTGTGTGTGTGTGTGTGTGTGTGTGTGTGTGTGTGTGTGTGTGTGTGTGTGTGTGTGTGTGTGTGTGTGTGTGTGTGTGTGTGTGTGTGTGTGTGTGTGTGTGTGTGTGTGTGTGTGTGTGTGTGTGTGTGTGTGTGTGTGTGTGTGTGTGTGTGTGTGTGTGTGTGTGTGTGTGTGTGTGTGTGTGTGTGTGTGTGTGTGTGTGTGTGTGTGTGTGTGTGTGTGTGTGTGTGTGTGTGTGTGTACTCGTAGGATATGCTCTGCAGTCAGCTCTCATGGAATTGAAATCGGTGAACTGCTCCAGGCATCCAAACAGTCCTGCCCCAGGCACTACTATCATTATTTTCTGGGAATTTGTGTGGATGTGTGTGTGTATATATTTGTGTGTGTTATGTGTATTGGCCATATATGTATAGTGTGTGTTTGTACGTGCTTTGACACAGAGTTTACACTGGTTTACAGCTTAATCAGTCTGTGTAACTGAATGCATATTTATCAGAGAGAAAATTCATGCTCAAAGAATCAGACCTCGGCTCATACATCACTATCAAACACACACACACACACACACACACACACACACTAACACACACACACACACACACACACATTTCATTAGCGGGGCAGATTCAGGCAGCAGTAGATTAAAAACAACGTGTGTTTTTACAGGTCCATAAATCAAGCGTGGGACGAGGGGGATTCATTTAGAGAACAGCAGAGTTGTGGCGTAGTTGCCCTCACGTGACTAATGCTTAACTGCGATACTTTGATACACTGCCTTTTTATTAGTTTCATTCTCTCCTGCCCCATATCGATGATTATCTCTCCGCTCACATCTGACTTGCAGAGTGGGCTGGATGTTGTGTTCATTTTAGTTGAACATTTAGATGATGAAACCGTCTGATTAAGCCCTCACATGGCCTACAAAAGTGCAGGCAGAAACTTTGTTCCATGATAATGTTCCTATGTAGTATTTAAAGGGGAACATTTCAAAGTTTAACTTTATTTTTTTTAAGCTGGAATCTTTTATGTTTTCATCTATTAAGCCTTGGATTGAAGGCAGGGCTGTTAGTTTGTCATTTGGGCGGCTCACGCTTTCTGAATGGTACCAGTGTTTTTTAATGGTGTGTGAAGCGCTCCTATAAAATGTTTTGCTAATGAGTGATGTTGGGATATAAAAGCAACGTCACACGTGCACACCCACACATGGGCTCTCCACATCTGACTGTCTCAATCCAGAGTTCCTCTCAAGTTCTTGTGTTTATGTGTGTGCATGTGTGTGTGTGTGTGTGTGTGTGTGTGTGTTATACCCGGTGCTGGTGGTCTCAGGCCAGAGAGCGAGTGTAATTTCCCCTGCACTAAAACCTACAACAAGTGGCACCAGGGGAGTGAAGAGCATATTACAAGTTCAAGCAGCTCTGCTCCTCTGCACCACAGAGAGCTACAGGCGCTCCTGACCTATGACCAGGTACAGTCCCTGTGTGTGTTTTGTTTGTGTGTATGTGTATGTTGAGGGAGGCTCAGAGGTATCTCAGTAGCATCATTGTTGGGGTTTTTTATAGCATAAAGGCTTTATTAGGGTATGGACCTGTTTGGGGGGCCACAGGGCAATATTCTAAGACATGCTCCTGCTGAGCGTGTGTGTGTCTGTGTGTGTGTGTGTGTGTTAACTGGGCAACTTTTAGATAACCAGCTCTGTATGGAGGCAGGTTAAGAGGTGAACATTTTTGGTAAATGTATCAAATAACACCTGCTGTAAACCAGTGAACACAGCTTAATCTTTGGCCTGGAACTCCCCAAGCAACACCAGTACGGCTCTGACAACTCATGAGTGGCAAGAGAGGAATTGTGATGTCTCAAATGTTCAGTATTTTTTTTAAATTGCAGTAAGTTTTTTTTTTTTCCCCACCCGCTCCACTGTTTCAATAGATCGTGTTCGATAAATTTGTCAGTTATTTGCACGGTTAATCAAACGTCCAAGATCCTAAAGTAATATCCTTGAATTGCTTCCTCCAATGACCCAAGAATCAAAAACTCAAGCGCTCTTTGTTTTTGTCACATATGAGGAAAAAAAAAGAAGCAACAAATCCTCATATTTAAGACATCTGAGAAAGCTATATAGTGAAATATTGAAAAGATAATCAATCTGTGAATCATTTCCAATTAATGTTCTCAGCTCATCAACTTTGTTATTAATCGTTGTTGCTTATGAAATACATTGCAGTCCTAACTGTAGGGAAGAGGCATAGTGAGCCGAGTCATCGAGAACATATGACATCATTAGGATTTTAAAGAGAAGAAAAATTGGGACGAGTATGAGACCTTGTTCAGCTCTTTGATCAAACATGACATCTTACATTTATTTTGATCCTAGTTTGTCCACATGATTATACACTGGCCCTTTTTCCCCTTCATCATGTTCCTTAATGTTCTGTACTATACAATATGAGCTTCAAGTTCCAGTCATTCCTCTCACTGTGTTGCCGACCTGTGTGATTTCCTGCAGTTCTGCACAGGTTTGTGTGGCGGTGAATAGAATAAACTGGTGTCTCTGATCTCTCCTCTGAAGGGCACGGCCTCCTATTAATAGTGTCATGATAAATGAGCCTAAATGAAACTTTGCACACAGCCATGAAGGATGAGTTTAAGTCTGCAGCATTGCAGATGCATCTTGGTGCACGTGCACTTTGGATAATATCTTGAGTGAGTCTGCTTCATTAACTTTTTGGTGAGCAAATTTTCATTAGGGTTTGAATGAATGACCAAGACGCGCCAACAAGGGTGAGACTGGAGGGCCGGACTGGTGGCAGAGGGGAGGTGGAGTGCAGAGTATATATGAAGGTTGGGGGGGGGGGGGTGCAAGGATGCTCATCTATTACATCCCACAGCGGCCCAGGGGTCGGCTTCAGCAAGACTGATTCGGAGCCATCAGGTTTGGACTCCATCTACCATAAATCCTGGCATGTGACGCTGATTGATGTGGGCCATAAAGCCTCCTGCTCTGACATGCGGAGAGCAACATGGAGAACCATGGGAAAATGTGAGTGCTCCAGGTTAATGTCAACGAGGCCCGGGAGTGAAGAGGGGATGATGGAGGGAGCGAGAGACGGAGATGTCCAGAGATCAGAGGTGTGGAGAGGGGCATTGGGAAGAACGAGCAGGAAGTGAAAAGGACACACTATATAAAATACACTGTGACATAGCAATGATTCAGCTGTCATGCACGTTTACTTGTAGAGCATCATATAGTCCAAGTCCAGTCTTCATATATTTCTCATTCTGTTATTTTTATCCTCTCATTCTCAAAGGTGGGCAGTAAACTACATAACAACCCAGTGATTGGCCAGAGTATTAGTGCCATTAATTCTCTGTCTTTTCATTTCTTCTGTTATTGTATGTCCAACATGGCGCTTGATACATGACCAAGATGAATTTAGCTCATTAAAAAAAGCATTGTGATTATAATGGGGCCAAACACAGGATCTGCCGACCTGGCTAGACAGGAAATGGAGACATGTGTACTTCCTCATTAACACAGCCCCATTTGGGCCATAAAGCATCATCCCAACGCACACAAAGAAAATGCCCTTATTAGGGGGGTGGAGGGGCATCGCTGCTCTAATGAAGGCTCCCCCCACAGTCATCTATGATATTGGTATGGGTGGTATGGTGACTAGGCCTGTGGGATGGGCTGACTTGGAAATATGGACATGCAATAGCGGATGCAGAATATTTGTATGGACAGGAGGGACGAGAGGGCAACACGGATCCACAGCTCATTTACAGGAGTCAGTTTTACTAGGTTACAGCTAATGGAAATGAGCTTATGCTAAGAGCCGAGGGAGAAGCTAATTTAACATTAAACCAAAAGGTGTGTGTGTGTGTGTGTGTGTGTGTGTGTGTGTGTGTGTGTGTGTGTGTGTGTGTGTGTGTGTGTGTGTGTGTGTGTGTGTGTGTGTGTGTGTGTGTGTGTGTGTGTGTGTGTGTGTGTGTGTGTGTGTGTGTGTGTGTGTGTGTGTGTGTGTGTGTGTGTGTGTGTGTGTGTGTGTGTGTGTGTGTGTGTGTGTGTGTGTGTGTGTGTGTGTGTGTGTGTGTGTGTGTGTGTGAGTGTGTGAGTGAGTGAGTTGTGCTCTCCATTCTGCCGGTTCACCAAGTGGATTCTCAAATGCTGACCAACTTTTGACATAAAAGCTGTCTCCCTACTTCTGATGAAGAAATGACGCAGTTCTAAATTATTTCTTTGCCTTTATTTTTTTTAAATTGACATGACAATGAATTTATATCGGATTGAAAAGCTCCGCAATATTTGGTTGAAACTCATTCAGAGAGTCTGCAGCAGAGATTCACTGAGATAAAGTCTAAGAGTGAAAACTACTTTTTGACAGTTGCACGTAAGTTTCATGCCACTTCACAAACGATGTTATGAGCTCTACAAACATTTTTGTAAGGGAAGGAAAGTGTTTTATTTGCAGCTCTTTGTGTAGAAATTCACATCATGAACCTGAATACAGGTTTAATATCGCATTTATCAGGTTTTGTTTGTTGATCAGTATTCTGCATGCATGCCTTTTTAACTTAATGTCTACTTTGTTTTCTCCATGGACTCAAATAAATGATATTGGTCATTTTAAAAGTTGAAATAAGTCACTTCACAATTTTTAATTTTGGCTCAGATTTCAGCACAAGCTCGAAGGTGAAGAAAATAAACAGTCGTAAGTAAACAGTTGAAGTCCTCACAAAGGCCTACGCGAACTCTTGAGAATAAACTTGTCCCACCTTTTTCCTCTTTCCGCCTCCCAAATTTTTCCACTTTTTCTCGCCCTCCCTCTCCATCACTTCCCCCACCATCCCCACACGGCTACCAGAGGCCCCTGTGTCCACCTCATTTATCACCTGGCTTTGATTCCTCTGCTTCCAGAGAGGGAGAGAAAGGAAGAAAAGAGTTGAGGAGGAAGAGTAAAGAGTCATAACAAACCCTCTTCTCTCTCCTTCTCTTCTACCTCCCCTTCCTTCAGTGTGTGTGAGCGAGAGATGAATGCAGCCAGTGGAATTAATTGCACTCCGTTACTGAAGATCAGCAAGTTTGCTCTGTTGGCGTGCTGATCTGCCATATGGCTGCCCACTAGGTGAACACTTTGATTAATGTTGCCCACTCCCCAGTTTTTTTTTTGTTTTTTTTTTCACCCCTGTAATATTTGATTCTGATAACGGAAACTCGGCTCCATCTTCAGTCCTCACTCTTCTCTTCCTCCTTTGTTTAGTCCTTCCCCTGCTCACCTGAGACATTTGTGTTTGCAGCTTAAGTTCTGATTCCAGTCTAGGTTTTACTTTAATTCTTTTGCCACAAGCTTCACTCTCACAGTCTTTGAGCGGTGTGGCATCGCTGTAGTATACCGAGGTATCAGTGAGATTAGAGGGAAAGGAAGGGAACCAGAGTGTGTTTGTGTTTGAGATTTTGAGCCATGGGTACGCATCCTTCGCAGTTGATTAGGCCCCTGGTGTGTCGAGTGTTTCTCTATTAGCTCCTCTGCCTCTTGTCTTCTGTGTGCTAGGACTTCTTTCTAGCCCAGAGGTCTGACACACACACACACACACACACACACACACACACACACACACACACACACACACACACACACACACACACACACACACACACACACACACACACACACACACACACACACACACACCATGCACGCAGGTAGATAGGCCACTCTGCTGAGGTCTGGGCAGTAACAAGGAGGTGAACAGATGCTTGAGTCACAATATCAATAGGGCTGAGTGTAGGTAATAATACCTTAGCAGGGTTCAGCCTTGAGACAGCGCTAACTAGAGAGGCAACTCTCAAGTGGAGCATTCACTATCTGAGAATCACGTGTGTGTACGTGCGTGTGTGTTTTTGTGGGTGCTTATTCCCTTCACACGTTAGAGTCTGGTGTTGCTGTATGGGGAAGCAGAGCGGTGTCAGTGCCATCATCAAGTCTAAGAAAAAAAATGATCCCACCGGAGGTCACAAGTTCAGATTTGTTTAGTTGTTTCCCCCTTTGTTTTAATGAGGCAACAACACAGAACACTATGCAGACATCTATGCTGGAACGTCCATTACAATCACTCGGGTGCTTTGTTTTCCCTCTGTTTTTATGGCCTCTTCCTGCTGCTCGTCTATTTTGGTCTTCCTTTCGCCTTGTTAAGTGCTGCCATTCTCCTGTGTTTGGATGTGGCCCAGAGGGCCCTTAGCGAGACCAGGGGCTGGGAATGAGCCGTGAGCCCCAGTCAGGGGGTGCCCATGGTAGGCTGCCAGTCCCACTAAATCTCCCTGATTACCCGGGGTGGCTGCGGGGTGATGAGGGTTTTACCAAGGTGGTGGGCTCTCCAAAGAGGCTGATTGAGATGCAAATGGAGGCCATAACTCAGAGGTAATGCAGACCTGAGCACCCTTTGCCTTGTCCGTTCCTGTTCAGCTCACTCTTTCATCGCTCCCCATTTACTCCAGCAGAAGAGGAGGGACCGTTATTGTCTCTGGATAAAGTTAGATATTTATCATAGAGTGTAAGGCAATGGGATAAGAGGGTGTGGGCTGAGGAGAGGAGGAAAGTTTGAGCACTAGATTTTTTTTATTTTTTTCTAGTGAAACAATGACCACACACGAACTTCTATGTTTGACACTCACAAGAAGATACCAAACCGAACTCTGAAGAAACCAAACTCTGTTTCTGTTTTTTAAGGAAGAACAGATGGACACAGTGAAGTGCGAGGGACTTGCCAGTAGAAAAGGTGGAATGAGCAGCGGAGGAGGAGGAGGAGGAGGAGGAGGAGGGGGAGGAGGAGGAGGGGGAGGAGTAATTGCACAGTCCTTTGCTGAATTGTTCTGTGGATGCAAATTTAAATCCCTCCTATTATTTTAATAATCTGCCTTTTACTGCTTGTGCTCGGATCATTTGTTTGCAAACCAGGTTATTTGGAGAGGGAGGCTCGGGGGTAATTTCATGCTTTGGAGCATTTATATCTATAACTTAATGAGGAGAGGGCCTGTTGTTTCCTGGTAATACACTGCTAGAGGGGAGCAAACTTTTTATTCTCCGTTTAGGGTACTGTTAGAGGGCAATAATGTGGGATTACTCTGATGGAATTAAGGAGCAAAGTGAGGAGAGGCCTAATGCAGCTTTGGGTGATGGTCTAAACTTAATACTGATGTTTCATTTAAGGTTTTTAGGTTCGTGGGATGTACCGTAGGAGACAGGCTTTCCGATTAGCCCATTACAATAATCGTACACACATTTGTTGAAAGATTTCTTCAGATTTAAGCACCCTCAATCCCCAGTTGGCCCCTAATCAGGCTCTGTCTGCTTTTAAAAGCAGGTTCGTTTTTCTTCTAAATGATCTGAACTTCTTAGAATTGTATGCAACAGTTAAAGTGAAGTCTGTTTCTCATCAGTTTATCAAATCAGATCTGTCTCCTGTTAATTGTCCCTCACATGGTGCCAGGGCCAGGGATCAGCCGAGTGGTCCAAACCCCAATCCAATAAAAAACAAAAAATATAAAAACTGTATTGCATTTAGCAGAGAGACACGAGAGGTCTGTCTTTGTCTACAGTCTTGTGAGATGATTGAGATATTTTTAATGACGTTACCCTCCTTCATTGAAGCCAAAGATAGTGAGGGAAGAGCGATGAAGGGAGAAGGTGTGCGCCCATGTCCATGTCCCGTCCTGTCGTCCACCATCCTCCTCTTCCTCCTCCTCCTCCTCCTCCTGGCTGTCACTCCTCTGCTCCTCTGCTCGCTCGTGAAGGACTCCTCTCTGCAAATTCAATCAGACTGCATGAATTAAAGCGATAATTCAATTTGTTTACAAGGCGTCATTTATTCTCTGTCAGGCTGGCTCTCCGTTGACAATCGGTGGCTTGATGACCCCCCGATCTTTTGCCGAGGTCACATGATGCATTTATTACATTGTTCGCCGAGAGTCTTTCAGGCTATTACAAGGCGACAAGGGGCTAAAGATGCATGATGAGAATCCTATTATTCAAATCGCTGTAACACTTACACAGAATGCAAAACCATATGACCTTATAAGGAGCCAGCAGAGATAAAGAAAATGGTGCTTGAGCAACTTCAGATGTTGGTAGTAAAGACATATATTTACATGACAATTACATTCATATTTAGGTATTATTATTAATACTGTTGCAGATCTCGTAGTTAGCCTTTTATTTCTGCACTTTTATTTCCACCTTTTCCTTCCCGGTCAGAGAGGCAGAGCAAACGGAAGACTTCGTCCCAGAGAAAAGAGAATAAAAGGCACAATCTCTTGTATTTCCAGGCCAAAGTATTGTGACAGTGGAAAATGGTAAGCAGTTTAGAATATTGCCAAACAAAAGAGCTTTTAATCAAAGTGCGTACCAGACCCTGCGGAGTGTAAAACACTCCCTCATCAAAAGGCCTATTATACACTTACTCACATCAAAGGCCTCCATGTTTCTTAATTTCCAGATTCTTTTCTTATTCAATTATGTTCTGCTTATGTTTTTATAATGCTGATACAAGAAGAGCTCGGGTAACCAAATCAAAGGGGCTTCATTTATCATCTCTACAACAGTGTACACACGTGTTAATGTGTGCATTCCTGTGATCGTGTTTGAGACTTTACCAGCCCTCCGGATACTGAGATGATTCACGGCACAATTGTTTCAGGAGAAATTAAGCAGTGCGCAACTCGCAGGGTTTGGATAGAGCAATGCCATCACTGCGTACTTGAAAAGAAGACGTTGTTTTGAACTTGAGAGTGTGGAGCTTTTATTGCTGACGCCCCCTAAATGAAAAAGTTGTAAATAGAGGATAAGTGCGCGGGGTCCGGGAGTTTTTCTCCGACTTTATTGTTATCAAATCAAAACATAATCAGCATCTAAGTCGGTGTGTGTGTTTTTCAGTCAGAGACTACAGTCCCTGTGCAGAATTGCAAAATAAGCTGGGTGTAAATATGTAATTGCCCTGGCTTATTCTGAGATCAGAAATATTAGGGAGCAATATGGATCGCATTAAAATCCTGGTTGTTAGGGATATCGGTTACACTGAAGACATGCAAAAAGAAAAAGTGCAATGTCCGCAAATCTGGCAGAGATGGAGTGGGGTGAGATGAGGAGGGGAGATAGGAGCAGGAGAGGGTGAGGAAATGGAGAGGAACAGACGGAGAGGAAGAGGAGAGGAAGATGAAAATCTCTTCATGTCTTTCGGAGAACATAGACACATTATTTAAATCTCCATCACTTTTTAATGTAAATCTGATCGGGCTCTGCGCTGGACGAAGAAGAGGAAAAGTGAAGAGGAGGCGGAAACACACAGACACTGTGATGGACACAGAACGACAGAGGGGGGGATTCGTCATTCAACACTGATGGGTTTAATAACTGATTTCTCAATTTAAACTTCCATCATGACAGAACACAACGGCAACAGCTGTCCTTTGCCTGAAAACACACTAACAAAGGTTACAATAACTTCCTGTGTGTGTGTTTATGGGTGCTTGTGTAAGTTTGTATATGAGTTTGCATGTGTGTGATTGTCTGGAATCTGATATCTGCCTCAGGCCCCATGGCCCTGGTCTGTCTGCATCCGAAAAGCAAACTCTGCAATTATGATGACCGCCCTGTCCTTTTCATTTCCCATCTCTCATTTCTCTCATTTCCCATCTCTCTCTCTCTCTCTCTCTCTCTCTCTCTCTCTCTCTCTCTCTCTCTCTCTCTCTCTCTCTCTCTCTCTCTCTCTCTCTCTCTCTCTCTCTCTCTCTCTCTCTCTCTCTTCTCTCTCTCTCTCTCTCTCTCTCTCTCTCTCTCTCTCTCTCTCTCTCTCTCTCTCTCTCTCTCCGTTCATGTCTCTCTCTCTCTCTCCGTTCATGTCTCTCTCTCTCTGACCTGTCTGTCTGTGTCTCTTCTTTAATGGAAGGTAGGACAATAAATAGTTGTGATTATTTCTAAAAAAGGATGAATAAAGTCTTTAACAGTAATCTATCACCTCTTATCAAATAATTGTATTAGTACGGGATTTATAATTGTTGCTCATAACTGATCAGAATAGCATTCGAACAAATTGTACATTATGCTTTATAATATGTTAGATGATCATTTAATACGCACTCTAGAAGAATTTGTTGCTATTTAGTAAAGAAGGTTCATTTAGCTGAACCTACTGTGTTATTATTATTTTTTTTGTCACATCAAGGTCGAGGAAAACTCCCAAATCAATGAATGCAACTTCTGTCCTGAGTAGTTTCAAACAGTGTCGGAAGGTTTATTTCTACTACAGTATATTCGGGACACCCTTCTTTTTTTTTTACACTACAGGTGTTTGATGTCATGGTCTTGCTTTTTTTTTTTTTTTTGATTTTGATAACCTGAAACGTGTGTGTGTGTGTGTGTGTGTGTGTGTATATATATATATAGTGTATGTATATAATTACATCACAGAGCTGTTAAAATGACCTCCACAAGATTTCAAAATTATAATTCTGCCCTGATGTAAGGAAATGATTATTACTGATAGATAATCTCTAGATTTGTGACTTTAATTTAACTAATGGAAAAACAAATCAGTGCTGATTTTCTTTAATTGTTGCCTCCTTCTTCTTTTTATGCCCTCCCTCTATTTAGTATTTTCCCAGCATGCTCAGTGTTTTTCAGCAGCTGCCACACAACCTGTCAGGTTTGAGTGAGTGATTAAGTGATTAAAGTGCTAACTAATTAATGTGTTTCATTAATTACACTCATTAAGTTGCGCCTACAAACATGGCGTCACTGAACAGGCATACAGGCAAGTCCCGGCCTTTTCTACTTGTGTGTGTGCGCGTGCATGTGTGTGCGTGCGTGCGTGCGTGAGACAAAAAAAAAAAAGGTGCCCCTAAAGTCCATGTTAAAAATATCAGCACACATCTGTCTCATTCTCCATGTTTCTCATCTGGAAAATCACCCGATGTCCTTCCTTCACCTTTCCCATTTCTTGCCCCTGCATTTGCTTGATTTGTAACTTGATTTCAGGAAAGGGAAAACCTGTAGATTATCCTGCTTTCATTAGGGGGAAAAACCCAGTCCGTGTCAGAGAAAGAAGAAATCAATTTAATACAGACTTAACTGGAGGAAATTGCATATTCTGCCCTGTATGTGCTGAACAGGCACTTTCTCTTCCTCACCAGAGACCTGCCTCCCTATTAATTGCAGCGTGTGTGCGTGTCCGTGGGTGAGTGGCTGTGGATGTGCATGTGTTTGTTTGTTTGTTTGTGTGTGTTTGTGTTTCTAATGTGTACACATTCATTTATGTGTGAGGTGTTTGAATGCCTGTTCCCTGAGTGTGTACGTCTCTTTGTCTGCGTGTGGAGGTCAATTCTCAGACCTGTGGTAGAGCGCACAGCCAGGTATGTCTGTTTTTTTACTTTGTGGCGTGCATGTGCATTCATGCCGCGTGCCTGTGTGTGTGTGTGTGTGTGTGTATCTATATTTCTTTGTTATTGTATAGCGCGAATGCATAAGCTCAGGCGCATGTGACTTATCCAGGTGGAGATGAAATTGGTTGGTATTTATGAACAAACGTCATAATTGTGACAGGATGATGTACGAGCAGCACCTTCCACCCCCCCCCCCCCTTTCCTTTTCTCTTTTCACTAAAAATATCCATCCACTAAAATACACACTTTAAAGCTGATGACCAATTTAGTGTGGTGTGTTGCAGACAAGGTCGTAGAGATCTGAGTTGGTCTGTGTTCCTCCCTCCGAGGCCTGTTCTAATGTACAGAGCAAAAAAGAAGGGCTCAAAGTCATTTCTCTAATTGCTTTTATAAGGTGCCCTTTTCACATGGTGTCTTCTCATGCTCATTCACTTTCACCGCCATTACAGCACCTTACCTTCTCGCCCTTACCTTTGCTATTTAAAATACGGACGTGTTGTACGGCTGCAGCTTCACAGTCGGGTGTTTCAAGGAGGCGAACCCAAAAAAACTCCTCAAATAAGAAGAACAACAACAACCCTCTTTTGTCAGCCCCTCTTCCCCTTCTCTTTACCTCTGGTGCTCTCCGGGGTCTGCAGGGTAAGTGCTGTGTGTATATGTGGGGTTACTTTTGATTTCTTAAGTGTTGTCGCTGCGTTGTTGATCTATAAGTAGAGCCGGGGAAAGATGAAAACGGGGGTGAAAGTGTGAGTGGGAAGGCTGTGCGGGGAAAGGTGGGGGGGGATGAGATTGAGTCTAGTGCATTAAGACAGTGTATTATTTGGCGGTTCCACTTGCTTGCGTCCATTAGGGGTGGCTGCTATGCTATTAAAGGGGTCAGCGAAGTGTGTGTACCTGTGTGTGTGCGTGCGTGTGCAAGTATGTCTACATGTGTGTGTGTTTTCAGAGTTAGTAGAGTGGTCCAGTGTCTTATTGAACAGGATGGGGCTCCCCGGCTCTAATACCTCTTCATTTTATTGGATTGGATGGCCCCAGTTATAATTGTATTAGGGCTCCTTCTCCTCATAGATTTCCCCCCTCTCTGACGCCAGCTTTCTCCACAGCAGTGGCAACACGTCATTCCCCCAACACGTGGAGAATACTGTGATTGAGAACTTTGTGCATAGGCGCTGTTCCTCCTCCATCAGTCACGTCGGCTGAGAAGCACTTTTTCTTCTCCAGCTTTTCTTGTGCTACAAACCTTCCTTTTTTTTCTCTTTTTTTTTTTTCTCTTCCTCCCCCGTGAAGTCCCAGATGTCTGTGTCTGTTATTTGGCTTGAAGGCTGAAGGTGTTAGTTAGAATCAGAAGGATCTGATGCCCATGCTGGTGTCACGTTGTCACTCTTTCCTGGATGAGCAGTCAGGAGGATGAATACAAAAACTGCAGAAATGTTTACATTTGAAGCTTATTTACATGTGTTTCAGCGCCAATTAGCCTTTTTTCATTTAGCTGGAGCGATAGGTTGTGTGTAGCTGGGGGCAGTAAGCTCTGTCACCCCGAGCCGAGCTCAGTGGTGTTGCACACTCAGCGATTACTCCAGAGTTAACCAGAGAGGCTTCGCTGCCTCTCACTTTTCCTTCGCCCTTGAAGAGACCAGGAGTTGTCAGGGTCCTCGTAAAAACCCTGAACGATTGCGTCCGTGCATTCTTCCTCTCCCTTTTCCACCCTTCTTTTTCCCCTCTTCTCCTTCCAAAACCTGGCCATCTGTCTAATTGTTCACCTCCATCGCTTTAATGCTTTTTACATGCTTTTTCCCCCCTCTTTCCAGGCAATAAACTTTATTTTCTTCGCAAGACTTCAATCTGCGGGGGGGGGGAGGGTAGGTAGGCGGGCAGGACGGCTGCTCACCTTCTCCCTGCTGGATTTGCTCCAGTGACCCCCCACCCCCCCTTCAACTCCCCCTCTGGTCTCCCCTCACTCCATCTCTCCTTCCCCTCCCCCCAGCGTCTCTGGAGTAGGGGATATGTGTTCATCAAGCTGACACCTGCTCTCATCTTCTCTGCTGGTCATACACACTTGGAGGCTTACGAGGCCTTTTACTAACCTGTTAATTACCACATGGCTTCCTGCTCTGACCTTGTTTGGAAGTAATGTGTCATTTGTCTCGCTGTTGGATTCAATTCTCCATTTCGGAAGAAAAACAGACTTTTTTTTTTAATATACCTCAAAGTTTTCTCGTTCTTTCGCTCTCCTTTTACTTGTGTGCATGTAGACTGTGTTAAAGTGAGCAGGAGTGTGAACCATTTACATACAAGCCATTAAATGAGACAGTTGTCTCCTCTCACCTGTGATTACTGCTGTGTGCAGATCATATAAGCAGATACCCTATAATCATATCTATAATAGCCATAATCAGCCCTTTAATGCTTTGTAATAGCATCCATATAATGGTATAGAGTAGCATCAAGAGAATAATTCAGGCGTGGATAATGGCCTGATAGCGTGCTTTTACCCTTGAGTCACAACACTGAATTTGTTGTGTGTGTGTGTGTGTGTGTGTGTGTATGTGTGTGTGTGTGCGCATGTATAAATACACCCTGGGGCAGTTAAGGTGTCTGTAAAATGCCTGAAGAATCACATTTCCATCGGAAGGCGCTCTTAACCCTTTCTTGTTGTCTTTGTGCTCACTGCTCCATGGAGCATCCTCGCTGCGACTGTCATGTACACTTGGCTCTGCAGAGACAGACGCTCCCGTATGACAATCACAGACGGGAGATCAGATCAGTGGAAAAAGGTTGACAGGGCAGCAGCAGGAGCAGTGGTGCTGGCGGTGGCGGCGCATGGGGAGCGTAACGCTGAACAACGCTCTTCCGGGGTGTAATGTGAGCTGACAGCGTTCCTCAGGGAGAGCAGGAGGGGAGCGGCAGCGTCGAGGAATGCCTGGTGCTGCTGAACCAAGAGCCCGGCAGGGAGTCCTGGGAGCAATATCTCACTCCTTTTCCCTTTACAGCATGAGGGATGAGTCTAATGGAGCGTTAGTTTGAACGAAACATGCTCTGCCTCGGTTCACGCTGCATGCACTCGTACAGCGAGGTCCAGAGTGCGCTCACCTAGGGAGATTAAACCTGTTTTTTTTTCTCTCTCTCTCTCTCTCTTGAGTTTCCTCGACAAATAAAGATATGAAGAAGGAAGAAGAGTTTAAATGTACACTCTTTAACAAAGACAAAATAAAAAAACAGTCATTTAGGTCTCTGCCCCGCAGCAGTGTGATGGGGAGGATGATGAATATTAAGCCTGTCTTCCTCAGTGTGCAAATGCAGCTATGCATTCACTTCTTAAGTCATTTATCTTTCCCTTCTCCTCTGCTATCCTCACCCTGTCTCCCAACATATGGTGGAAGAGCCACACATACACATACACTTAAACACCATGGCAAAAACTCACTGAGAAGCTACGGAGTCGGCTGTGACTCTTTCACACAACTTCAACCAGCACATGATCATGATCATAAAAAGTCAAGACAAGTCACTTTCATACCCATCATTTACAGTCTAAGAGGAAAAAAACAGCTTCAAAAAATCTTTTAACTTTTGGCTTGTCAGTTTGCAGAAGGAAAAACTATTTCATCTATAAAAAAGTGAAAGGACAGTGAGCCTGTCCTGAAATGAAGTGGTGTGTGTGCCTTTGGGGATACCTTTTTAACTCTGCTTTATTTTTAAATACATGTTTGTTAAAATAATTTGATGAAGGACTTTTGTTGTAACTCATGTTCGTTAAGTCAAAGACAGACAAAAATGTAAACACATCAGGAAAGGCCGATCATGTCAGGCTCTATGTAAGAAGAGCCTGAGGGCTTCTTTCCATCGTGCTCTTCTATCACAGTGCACGATGGCAAATACAGAAAGGTGTCAGCCCAGAGTGATGGCAGACTAACACAAAATAAATGAACAACAAAAACAAAAAGAAACAAAACACTGTTTAGATCTACAGATTATTTAGCAGCAGTTTTTTGAGATCAGATTTAAAAACTCCTCATCTGGGATTGTCTCAAGGGAGAGACGGGTAGCTTGTTTTTACTTTGATGTGGCTGTATTTAAAAAAGTCTTTTTTTCCTAAACAAGTTTTATATCTCATGGGAATAAAATGCGGGCAGAGGCTGTCAGCGTTACTCTGCTATTGTTGCTGGTTGTTACAGCTCTGCTTTTTCTGTTTGTTTTCTCTACAGCACAAAGCGAGAGTAGAAGCCATAATGTGCGACCTGGCCTCTCTCCGCAGTGTCAGGGAGTTTGCTGAGTCTTTCAAGGCCAGGACACTGTAAGTATAAAACCAAGATGTCATCGTAGTGGACTTCCTGTTCCTTTTTTTTTTTTTTTTTTTTTTTTTTGACATTTTCAACATTCTTTAAACATCCTAAAAGTTAGAAAGTAAGGATGATAAGTCAAAGCATTATAACCTTTGTATTTGTTTGGACGTTAAAGACCCACACAGACGGAAGAGTCTCATTTCTAAAGAGACCACAGTAGAACAGATCATAACGTCCAGAGTAAGAAGCAGAAACTCCATAAAGACATGAATAAGTCGAGAAGACAAAACCGACTCCAAACCACTGTATTCATCACGACCCCCTCCTGCAAACGGCACACCCTGAGGACGTCCAAATGGTGACTGATGGACACCATATGGATGAGGCTTCAGGACCACGTTTGTGTATGCGTGTCCATTTTGTTTGACATTGGTCAAACAGAGCGGCAGACTTTATGGGACTCATTTTGTGACCGTCAGCTTTTACGGCATGTGTCTTTGGTCCCGTGTTCGGTCGCACAGTTGCTATTTTGGGGTCATGTATTCTGTCATCTATACTGCTCATCCACCCCCAGGTCCCTAGGTGGTAGAAGTGTGTGTGTGTGTGTGTGTGTGTTGGTGTCAGGGGAGCCCCTTGGGGAGAGGCAGGGCAGTCATTGCCCGTAGCAGCCCTGGGGCAGGGTATGGCCATCCAGGACGCGTGTCCTGGGTCACAGCCAGACCTCCCGGTGGCTTTTCTCGCTCCGTATCTCTCCTATAGTTTCCTCCTATCTCTTGCAAGTGACCCTCCCATCCTCAGTCAAGTGTGCCTGCCTCTCTTTAACTCTTTTGTCCCAAGAATTCCTCTCCGACTTTGTGTTTGTTTGCATGCTCCCTGTTTTGTTTATCTCGTCTCAGTTTCTCGCTCTCATGTCGTCTTTCAGTCTTTCTCCGTCGCTCGCTCTCCCTCTCGCTACCTAAGTATTTTGGCAAGGTTGTATTTCTTCATTAGCTGTGCTGTTTGAGGTGGGGGGGTGTAGTGGGGGGAGTCCCAGGGGACGTCAGAGTACATTAATTCTCATCAGAAGGCGAACAGAGCAGAGTGGAGGCTGGGAGCTGTGAGCTGTGAATGGCACTGGGCAGCTGTCTGAGTCTACCACCGCTCTATTACTGCACGTATGTCTTCAGGCATAACACACACATATGTGCATACATGTAGGGGAGACACACACGCACGGTTTTGTAAACACACAGAGACAAACAGACACGCACTCCTGTACACACACACACACTGGCACAGTAATGCTCCTGCAGCGTGTCATTGACAGGTGAAATGTAATCAGAGTCTTTTTCTTTTCCTTCTCTCGTTTCTCACTCCCTTGCTTTTAAGTGCTTTAGTCAGTGGCTTTCACGCTGCTTTGTGTTCCATTGACCCCGATTCTGTTTTAATTGCCTGTCCTTTGAAATGAAATTACCTGAATATTGATATTGTTGAATGCTGTGCAATTTCATCGGGATGTAAATGATGGAGGACGGCGCTGACAGAATGCCGCTGACACAATTTCTGCTGCACAGCCCGTAATTAACACATGCAGTTTGTTTTCCACCTGTGATTTTTTTTTTTTTTTTTTTTTACTGCCTTTCTCCTGTTTTTACTTCAATAATATTTTGTCTAATAGCTGTCAATGTAAAGATATGCACAAGCAAGGCAGTGTGTGTGTGTGTGTGTGTGTGTGTGTGTGTGTGTGTGTGTGTGTGTGTGTGTGTGTGTGTGTGTGTGTGTGTGTGTGTGTGTGTGTGTGTGTGTGTGTGTGTGTGTGTGTGTGTGTGTGTGTGTGTGTGTGTGTGTGTGTGTGTGTGTGTGTGTGTGTGGGGGGGGGTAAAACACTTTACATTTACAAATGCAGATTCTGTCATTATGGTGAAGTTATGAAAAAGCTGATTAATGTCCAAGTGTTCATTATTCTGAGGAGTTTTATTTTAATTAGCTGATGTGAAAAAAGAGCGGTTGTAAAGTCATGATCAACAGCTCTGTTGACAAATGCAGCTCCTTGCGGGGTTCTCAACTTGATTAGTCGAGTAGAGGAAGAAAGTGTGACAAACACTAACACACCAGTCCTTTAACTTTGCAAACCGACACCAGAATCTGTTCTGCTACGGACTGTTCGGTCCTGAGGGAACATTTTTTATCGGTACCTTTTAAATATGTGCTTCAGTTAGCAGAAGAGCAGTCGGGTCAGTTCCACTGGTTTCACCTTCCAGAACCTTCCTGGCCTGAAATTACACAACCAGCACAAAATGTCACTCAGGTATTTTGGCGTCACTTTTTGTGAAACCGAAGGAGATGTGTTGTCCTTAATAATATACAATGAATGGTTGAAATATGAACTCCTCTGTACTTTACGTACACATATCCACATGTTTGTTGCCAGTTACCAGTTTTCATGTTGCCAATAAAGTGCAGTGTTAATGACAGGTAGTCCAACCCAGCTCACACAGGCAATCTTTTCCTGCTGCCCCCATTATCATGGAGGTCAGGGGTCATCCCCAGGGGGGTTATTTAAAGTAAATATATAAACCGATGTGTCCCTGTTTGGTAGTTAACACCCTCGTTTGACCAGCGCTGAGATTGCACGGTGCTCACAGTGTTGTGTGAGGTCTTAATGTGGAGAGAGGGACTGTGCTACACGGCAATAGGCCTATTAAAGACATTCATTAGACCTGCGCTTATGAGAGAGGGACTAACTGGTGGGCAGTTGGATTAACAGACCTTTTACATTACAAGCAGACTCACCAGAGGCCCATCGTAGCAGCGTGGGGGAAATCGTTCGACTGGCCAGAGCAAAGTTGTTTATTAGAGTTTTTTAACACAAAATTGTGTTACACTATGAGTGACACACTTGGGTTTTTTTTTCTGTCTGCCTGTTACGGGTAGAAAGAGCCAGTGAAACCAAATCTTAAGAGGTGTAGCTGTAACTTAGATCAGTTCCTACATAGACGCAGAAAGGTTCAGAGGTCGGTGCAGGCGATCAGGACTGGACTGTTAATTGTGCAGCTCCGAGCCAGTTTAGCTTTGACTATGAAAATGTTCCTTTAATTCACACTCACATGGAAACAATGAGCCAAAACACAAGCAGCATGTCTCATCTGCTAAAGGAGCAGAACCTGTTTGTTCCACCTCCGTCATGTTGTTTTCATGTGTAGGTCAAAAAAGTTATTCATCTACACATGCCATTAAGTTAGACTACCTTCCTTTGACTGTATCCTGGGCAATATTTAAATATCTCCCTGCTACTGTGTGCTTTGTTGGTAATGTGCTGAGGTCGGCATTCTTTAGGTTGACTTGTGACTAGGTTTGTGCTCTTTAATGAACCTTGTGTGTTCGGAGGCCTGAAGGTGATCGTACAGTACACTCCTATGTAATAGCATGGGATGGCTCATTATAGCAAGGCATAACAATTCACACATTAATTTTCCAGCATCCAGTTTTTAATTAATCCAGTAGGCAGTCTTAAACACAGGGTACACAAATTGCCTTCGGCCTCATAATTAATTCTAATGGAAGAAATTAAAAATTGGTGGGGTGTGTTTGGATTGTTCGGCTGTGTTACTGTGGTTTCGAGCTCGCTGGAGCGACGCTGTCACCGACAAGGATCTCTCACCGCCCTGACCAATCCAGCAATCCCAGCAATCCCTGCTCAGCGGCACATGAGCAGGGTGTGTTGCTCACTCGCCCGCATGAAGTGTGCAAGAAGGGAAATGCTTTGCATGTCTGTCTTTTTTTTTTTTTTCTCAATGTTGTGAGTGTGACAGAGTTGCCTCTTTGAGCGGATATTTTGGTGGGTTTGGTTACTCAGTGTAGTTACACACAGCCGGTATCAACAGCCATTATTTCTAGCACCCTTGTGTGTTCAAAGAGCTCTTGGATTCTAGCCAGGCGTATTCGATGTCCACAGTACCTGTTGAGCCATGGGGGGGGGGGGGTGCTTCACTGGAAACGTCTGTATCATATCAGCATTACTGAAGCTGTGTCTCTCTTCAGACCTCTAAAGTCGACCTCGCTCTGGAATCAGACACCCTGTTTCCTTTGTCTGCCTTTGCTTCTCAACACATCCTGTTTTCCACTACTTTTCTCTGTCTCTGGTTTCATCTTTTTCAGCCCAATTTAGTAGTCAAACCCCCTTTTTTCATGCAGCTCTTTGTTTTGTTTTGTTTTTTGTTTTTTTTAATACTTTTACTGAATCCACAATAAAGGATGTTTCACTTCTGCCTTCACAGGCCTCTTCACGTTCTGGTGTGTAATGCAGCCGTGTGCACTCAGCCCTGGGCCCTGACAGAGGATGGCCTGGAGTCCACCTTCCAGATCTGTCATCTCGGTCACTTCCTGCTCGTACAGAGCCTGCAGGACGTGCTGCGTCGATCGGCTCCTGCGCGTGTGGTGGTGGTATCATCAGAGTCCCACAGGTAAAGGTGGACTCATTTATAATCATTGGCTTCTTTAATGGTGCTTTTTTACATCTGTGGCAAACATGTAGCATGTAGTGAACCCCTGTAACACACTGAAGCAATATAGGCCTTCAGAAATCATTAAACCTACAACAAATACCCAAGAGACGGTACAAAACCCAAAGTACAGAACAAGTATGATCAATAAAAACAAGCCACATATTCTCCTGGTTGCTTTTTAGCTCCAATCAGTGTCATTCTTTTCTTTTGAATAAAGTTTGTGTATTTAGTTCAGAAAATATATCCTAGAATTATTTCACTTCTCCAACATTCACATTTCAAAACCAAATGCCCCTTTAATTTAATCATTGTAGAGTATATTGTGTATATGTGGCTTGCATTGTTGGGTGTATTTCTTACATTTCGTTGTTCACATACATTCCTCTTCTTCTTCATAGCTCTAACTGCCATTCATGTTCACCCAGTATTCCCAACGTTCACAGTTAGTTCATATTTAAGTCCTGTTGAAAAAAGTTTAAACTCCCCTTTTTCTCATTCAACAACTACTAAGCTCCACTCATGCGGCGACAGCTGCTGCTCCATCGGTTGGTTTTCATCACAAACTGATAGGTCAGACATGATGCATATAGCCAAACTCGACAGCCTCACTCACTGAACCTAATTTTCCTCCCCACATGCTGTCACTATGAATTAAATGTATCATCAACATGATGGATGGACTGCTCTGCTAAAATTTACTTTGATCAAGTATCTGCTCCTTTCTGTCATACCCCCTGACTCAGCCCCTCGTCACCCCTCTTCCTCCTTCTGACATTGTTTTCCAACTCAGCCCTTTTTGTTAAGCAACCGCGCTCCATACGCTTCTGTTTCTCCTGACATACAGGAGACAGACATGATGTCTTGCAGTGATCTGTGAGCCCGAGCCTTGAGTCATGTGTCTCAGAGTCAGTGATTATGTGATTGTGTGTGTGTGTGTGTGTGTGTGTGTGTGACATTGATCCTGGCTTCAGTCAGTCAAACGGCAAAGCAGAGTGATTGATTTGAGCTCGGCAGAGTGACCTGAGACAAGGAGAACATACGCAGAGTTATTCTAGCAGATCAAGCTGCAGCGCTATTACACGGGCCCTCGTGTGAGTTATGTTATTATCGCTGCCATACATGGAAGGACAGGAGGGGAATGCATGACACTCAGATTCATTTGGGGTCAAACTACGATTAAATGCTGTGGGGAAAGTACGAGGAATAGAACCAGCATGTCACAAAGGGAGTATTGACCGCATGTGATTGATGCACGACTCGCCTATACAGTAAAAGCTGAGAGTTCATGCAAGTTTGAAATGGTTTCAAAAAAGGTCAGGTTGCTATTGGAATGAGGAAAATGTGTTTGATTTATACAAGGGGGGTTCACTTCTTGATACTTACCTATGTAAATGAGGTAAGAAAAAAAGGTGCAAAATTAGAACTGTCAGTTAATCACGATCAATCAAGGTCTGACATGAATGCATCAATTTAATTCAATTACTTGCATCTTACCTGTCAGGATAAAATAAACAATGATATGATACGCTTTTGGACACATGAAGCTGACTCCACAGTGAAAGTAAAAAAAGGAAGCACACTACCTTTCCACATGTAAATACAAAAGCATAAAAAGTATTTCCTGTTTCTTGCCCAGCAGCTCCCTCTCTCCTTCCTCTGCCTCCCTGACATACACACTCACCTTCCCCTCTCTCCTCTACAACCAACACTGGCTTTAACCCCTTCAAAGAGGGCTTCGCGGGACCAGAGAGAGTCAGTTACACACTGACACAGACCAGGGGAAGGGGAAGAAGATAGAAATAGACAATATCTAATATTGCATCTTCCATTTTGTCCACCTCATTCCAAAACCTATATTACATCTCTTGAAGTCGCTCCCTTTTTTGTTTGTGTCATTTTCACTTTCCGCTGATTTCCCATTTATTCACTTAGCCTCCTCTCAAAGCACCGTGTGACCCCTGACCCTGCTGCATATTGTATCCCCTAAGCCCCTTGTCCGCTGGTATAGCATTGACCTGTAAGGGACAGGGGTGGAAGAGATGGACACCCGGCTAATGGTTAGGCACTTTATCAGTGTCCAGCACAGGGGCTTACTGTGCATTCAGCCTGGTACCGTACAGGTTCACTTTTTTCCCTGGGATGTATCACATCTACTGTAGTCAAACAAGGGCCGTTATTGTCAATGATTAAAAAAAAAACATCTGATACATCTGCAGCAGTTCTGACCTTGACCAAAATCTCTGGATTAAAAAAAAAAAATATTGAACTTTAGACTTAAATGGGATCAAAAGAAAACTACGACAGAAAAAAAATCCAAACAGCACCAAGGTAAGCATACCAGTTTTAAGACTGGGGGGACGTACATTTCTACATCACAGAGCGTAGATATATTTAACATAGAACACATAGAACAGGGAAGACACAATATAGACAGGGCCATTAAATACAATACTCAGGAAAGAGCCTCAAAGCTTCACAGAAGTCTTTATTTTGAATAATGGGTGAAAGGCTGAAGATGGACCCTTCCTCTGTACGAACTTCACAATCCTTGCCCAGCTTTTAATTGTGTTTATCACAATTATAATATTTTAAAACTTGGATGGAAGCAGGGATGATTAATTTGCGACCAGGCTGAGGAAAGACAGAGAAAGGCCGAGCCAGGAATCAATATGGGTCTCCTGCCTGGAGTCTGGGAAATGCCTCAGCCACTCTGACACGGTACGCCAGTGACATGCCCAGTTGTTAAATGTAAAGTTCGGCATTGAAAGGCAGCTCCTCTTTTTTGGCAGCTGCAGTGTTTTAAGATTAAAACCTGTTTTTTTTCCACATGCCAAATCATTTTGAAATAGCTTTGTAAAAGAAAACACATGATCCTTAGCGGGAGCATTTGCATTGGATATAGGATCCTCAGAAGTATAAAGTAGATTTAATTAAACTGACCCTGCCCAACCCTGACAGAGTGAGGTCACACAACCTGACTAGATCTCTTTAATTTCAGATGTATAGTAGGAGAAGAATTCACCTTATATGAGTTGTTTTAAGACACTCTATTGCAAAGCTTCAGATGTGTCGTCATTTATCTGTGACCACATGAACTGCCAAAGGAAACAATAGTCAAAAAAAGGGTGGCAATTGAAGGTTCGTAAATAGAAAGACATCATCCGTGTGGAGAGCCAGTTAGTGAACAGTTCCACCAAGATTCATACCAGAGATATCTTTAGCATCCCTTCTGGCATTTGCTAGTGATTGGAGAGAATAACGGTTCATAGCAGTCAGCCAAGGCTGAGCAGAAGTTAAACCATTTTCAACTTCAGTGCAGCACTCTGTGACGTCACCTCCGTGACATCCAATGGGAGGGTTGATCAGATCACCACAAACAGTCTCCTATTGAAAGGTCCTTAAGGTGTCTACAACCAGAAACAAATCTGAATGCGCAGTGATACACGGTGTCCAATGACTGTAAAGATTTGGACAAGGCACCCACATCAGCAATTTACAATCCACTCTGATCAGACGCATCAATCCATTGGAAGAGCAGCATTCTGATGGTGTTTTCTTTTTCATATTAAGATATCGGTCTCTGATGCCCCTCTCAAAAGGCTCAGTTCACATTTTGGTGAGTGGCTGCATAACTATTTGAGACATTTTCTTATAGAATTCCGGGCAGAACCCAACAACTTGCCACCTGCTAAGAATTTAATTGTGTCTGAGACACCTTTGGATGAGAGAGTCAGCACAATACAGTCTCAAAATCTGGAATGGTCACTTGCACTATCATGACATTCTGGATAATTTTGGTTGAAACACTTACTAATATTATTTGTGTTTAACTCCCATATCATCTTTCAAATTTGAATGATAAGAGTCAAAGAGTCGGAGTCAAATCGACAATGCTTAGCTCAGAAACAGCAGTTTCTGCTTTATTAGAGAAAATATGATCAGTGGCTGAATGGGCTGCACCTTGCTTCAGCTGTACTGATCTAGAAAGACAGTGTTTAAATTTCGTCTCCAATTCTGGGATGTGAGCTCGAGCTGAAGTCTAAGCACTTCCTGTCTGTCTGCTGAGGTGAATGAAAGAGCTACTCGCCTTTATTGATTTATATATATATATATATATATATATATATACACACACACGCACGCACGCACGCACACGCACGCACACACACACACACACATGTATATCACTGCAGTCTCCCAAAGTGTAGAAGCTGAGACTTCGGGGTGTCATTAGTGGGAAAAAAAAGAAAATTAATTATTCCTCCTTAAGAGTTAGAAAGGTGGGAGGTAAGGGTTGTACTGCTGGTGCTCTCTGTATTTTATTTGTTTGAAAGAAAAACCCCCTACATTAGGTGCTCAGGCGATTGATTTATAAACCTCGACATACTAAAGTAGTTATGAAGTTGCAGCACATGAAATGAAAAGCCTGCAGATGTTGTAATTTAGCCAAGCAAGGATGTTGCGGAAGGCGACAGTATACAAGAGGTAGCGAGCTTGTAAAATCACAACAAGGAAACCAGGTGACATTTTGATTGGTTGTTTTCTAATGACTGGATTAATATGTGGGATGTGTTCCATCAGTTTGGAGCCTTACTTTCTTCCCCCCTCTCCTACACACCTAAACAAACACGCAGGGAGTGTCACTTTTGTGCGACTGCGTAAGAACACAACGAGTAGTGTAATGTTTAAGGGGCCTTGTCAAACATCTGGAGTTTAACAGCGCTGTCGCAGGCTATTAAAGAACATCATGTCATGTCTTTGATTTGTATGCAGCCAGCGATCCCACATCTGCCCATGGAAAACCAATACACACAAAAGCACAGACTCACACACTCTTACGACTCTTTATCTGGACTTTATTTCAGGTTCACAGACCTCTTAGACTCATGTGGCAAAGTGGACTTGGCCCTGCTGTCCCCTCCGAAGAAGGAGTACTGGTCCATGCTGGCGTACAACAGAGCCAAACTCTGTAACATCCTCTTCAGTAATGAGCTCCACCGTCGTCTCTCACCTCACGGGGTCACATGCAATGCGGTGCATCCTGGGAACATGATGTACACCTCCATTCACCGAAGCTGGTGGCTGATGACCTTCCTCTTCACACTCGCTCGACCTTTCACCAAGTCTATGGTAAGAGAGAGACACGTTTATAATACTTCCACTATAGTTTGAAACTGCAAAAACTGGCATCCAAAAAACCCCTCTTACTGCTTTTTATTTGACCAGAGAGGATGTTTGATTAGTTACCTGGATAGACAGTCAGAGAATTCACCACGCTGTATTCATGTCAAGTTCAGACTCTGAGCTGTTCCTGTCTTTGCCTATATATTTGTCTTGGAAACGTTCCTGGGAAAGAGGAGAGGAAAAGGATGGAGAGGAGTTGACCTGCTGAGTGCTGATGGTTCAGCAAGAGAGTCTGGATTTCACAGATAGAAAGATATTTGGTGCTTTGTTTTCCCTCTTCCTCCTGTCACTGTTTATTTAACTCTGAGAGCCAGTTCCCCTTATTCTCTCACAAGGTTAGGCGATATTCCAGATCCAGTTTACTGCGACTCTTGGGTAAATGCACTGCAAAAACCTCAAGTCTCCACTCGTAGGCACCAGATAACAAGCTCTGTCAAATATGTTTTTACTACACACCCTATTTCCAATCAGAAGAACCTAATAGCAAATATTTTAAAAATGCTTATTTTAAGTTCAGAGTCACATTAGCAGTCTTGCAGTAGAGAAGCTGTCCTCATAGAGATGCTTTGATAAATGACCTGAACCTGCAGGATTTACCCTTTTAAAAACTTCAAATTAACTTAACATTAAACCAGGACTGCATACGTCATGCACGAGTTAGCATAACTCTTTGTAGCTTTTTGGTGCCCACAGTCCCTGGTAGAGTTTCTCTTGACACGCTGGTCCTAGCTCAGTGGCTTGAGACGGTGATTCCCATCTTCTGGAGTGAGACACGTTTAAGGTGGTTCAGGAAAATAAAGCCGTATCGTTCATGTTCTGTGGCTCAGCAATTCAAGAGCACTTACTCTAAAACAAAATGTTTTCATCGCAAACTCAGTTAAAGGGAGCGTCATTTATCCATTCAGAACTTCAATTGAATGAAATCACCAATGCATACACAACTAATAAACACAGAAAACAAACACAGAGTGCACCACACGTGAGGCTTGAAACAGCTACATACGTTTGCCAAAACATATGTAATTGAATGACTTGTAGGGTCAAGAGCACAGATAGGTCAGACATTATTGGAAGTTTTTAATATGTTTTAAAGTGGCGTGCTTCATCTTGATCAGCACATGCAGCCTGAAGGTAAGTGGATGTATTGCATGCATATTTTATGTGAGGTAAAAGAAGCTTTTTCTTTTTTTTTTTTAGCAGCTGGTCTATATTTAAGGAAGTTGTCCAGTGAGACAGACAGAAGCCAAGGGAGGGACATCCTTGGTGACTGCCGGCTCTGTTTTTGGTTTGTTCCTCTGTTCCTCAGGTCGTAGAGGGCAGTGATTGTTTTTATGCATATACAACAGATTGCCACAAGAAGAGCCAGAGATGTGCAGTGATGCTCACATGGACATTGTTTGAGAAACCTCTTGAGAGGAGGTAATTGGGAGTAACAGCCTGTTTTTTTGTGTGTTTTTTTTGTCAGTCATTGTCTGTAATGAACACCATGTTTCTGTACAGCCATAGTAAGAGGTGTCGCTGTCTGGTATTCGGCATAAAGCAAAGATTGATGATCAACTTTAACAGCAGAGTTTGAACAATCTGATTGCAACAGCACGTCTTGCTCAAACTGCTCTGGGCAGAGAAGTACTGTCAGCTGGTGAAAGGAGCACTTTGACTAGATCCAATGGATAGTTTATTTTTAGGGACACTGGGAAAGGGTGCATGCTCCATAGTACTGTACAGCTCAACCTCCTCAGTAAAGAAAGAAAAGTTTGAAAAACTTTAAGTGTGATTATGAACAGTGGACCATGTGTGTACTGGTACTGTAAAAGCATCCATTGAAGATGACCCATACATTTAACTTCCTTTTGATCAATCTAAGTCCTGGGACTTTTGTCTTGTGTGGTGCTTCGTGGGGTTACATGCATGTTTGGATATGGAGAGAGTTTTGGTAATGCAAGACCACATCTGTTTTGACCTGTGTTTGTCATTTATGTTGATTAGGCTGTGAATTTGAACAAATGACCAAAAAAAGAATAAATTTGTAAGAGATGAGCTGCCGAAGTTAGCAAAGGGTTTTCCATTTCCATTTGTTGCAAATTTTCTTCCTGCAGATCTGTATTTGTTGAGTGAGGATGCACCTGCACGGGGCTTACAATAAACGGCTGTATGACGGACTGTTCATAGCGCATGTATGTGCTTATGAGGTGATATAAGGTGCCCGAGGTTAACGTCCTCCCACACTTAAGATAAGAACGATAAAATCCAGCGCAATGATTTATCGTAGTCTGTCCCCCTGCTCTTCTCCCTCTACCCTTTAGGCTCCATAGTCTGCTAATCTATGCGTTAGTTTGACTATTACATCTTTCCATTAGCTGTTCTTCATACTTTATCAATTTAGTGTTTGCACTGAAGGGAAGATGTGATGTGTTGAAAGGCAGCGTGGTGGAGATTTTAGTGAAGCGTCATTCTGATCCATCATGCTTGACAGACTGGATGCCTCAGGCTGTCATTTGTCTCTTCTACCTCTGACAGAGGATGAGAGATGAGAGGAAGTGCTCCTCAGCACCTTTCACTAAATGCCAAGCTGAACATTTCCTCAATTTGACTGTCTGTCACACAACGCCCCCCCCCCCCCTCCCTTTTTACCTTCTGCATGATTTTTTCTTTGCTCTATGCCATCACTTCCTGTCTTGTTTATATCTGCTCTGTGTCAATTTGAAGTGGACCAATATTTTGTTGAACATGCTTTTTAATCGCATCATTTTGAAGTGCACTGGAGTTTTTGTTTTGGATGTGATCACTCCGATGCATTTAGAGGCTTCATTTCAGGAGCTTTTTTTTTTTTTTTTAACACATTCTTAATTAAATGTGGTGTAGATGTTAGTAAATATTACAGGACAAAGGTGGAGCTAGTAATTAAATCCTGCTGCTGCTGACACAGCGATTAGCTTAAACCCATGTCTGATAAAGGCCACACACAGACTCATAGATACTGAGGCACAGCCCTAAGCTGAGCGTTTGCTCTTATTTAAATCTGGGCTTGATAAGGCCCCCGAAAGTGTATCCTCTTAAAATCCCACTCCTCACTCAGTCTGCCCCCACATTAAGGGCTTAATAAAACAGTGATATTATTTCAGTTATTGGTTGCAGGGATATGAAGATGGTATCGCTTTAATTGCTTGCGTACGCTAGCGGGATCCGTGGAGATTGTTCAGGGATGCAAACACAAGCAGAATGTTGACTCCAAAAAAACAATCACAAAGCCCCCTGTGTGTGTTCCTGCACAAATAACCAGCCTCTCATTTAAAACACAGGTTTGATTTATAGGAGCACAGGTGGAGTGATATACAGTTGTGCTTCACAATGAGGCACACACAAACACTGACACACACACACACGCACACGCATGTATTCACAATATAGAGACTGCTGGAACACCTGGAGCTACATGTGGTCCTAAATCTTTAATTTAATTGTTGTAGTAAAGGCGAGGAAATGTCATGTGAGGCCATAAGCTCTGTACTCGGTCATCCAATCACATTTCACGATTTTCTCCCTCATTAATTGCGCTCCATGCTCTCTTATTTTTATCAGCGGTTAACTCTCACCACTCACATTTATCTTATCTTTTATTTCGCCTGCACATTACCCAAATATTTTGACTTGTGCATTCTTTGTGTTGCGGGTTCTACTTAAGGCAAAGAAACTTCTCCATTAGCAGGGAGCACAGCCCACTCTGCTATTGATGTACAGAGCTGATTCCAATTTTTGCTGAGTTGAGAAAGGCATCTATAAAGAGCCATGACATTTTAATCAGCCAAACTATCTCTCACTAACATCACGTTCCCCTCCCCTCGCCTTGATCTACTTATCAGAGATTGTGCGACCAGGCCTGTGACTCCTGTTTCTTTAATTCGGCGTGTTCAGAGTGGGAGTGTTTTCCTGTGTCCTTTGCTGTGCTATCAGTGTTGGATGATCTGATCTCGCCTAAAGTGGTGTATAGATGTGTGCAGAGGCTAAGAGGAGCGCGACAGAGGCATGAAGCAGTGGTTATCACAGTTCTGTTTAATGCTCAAAATGTAAATGACACAGATTGTTGGTTGATTTCACTGATGTAGGATAAAGGATTTCAGGCCTTTGACAGGCATATAAATGCAGTAAAAGTTGTTGGACAGTAAACTTAAACAGCACTGAGTGAATTACTGTGACTGCTGCAGTTATTACTTGTGCTGTAACCTTTGTAAAGTTGTTAACGTCCTGTAACATTGACCCTGTGACATTTTGTTGACTGACTGATTGCTCCCTCAAGATCAGTGTACCCTCAGGCTCTGAGCAGCTGTGCTCCGCTTATACTCATCTAATCTATACCTTAACTATAGGCGCAGACAGTGCTGAGCTGAATGGAGATCAGTGTGTACCTCATCATCCACTATAATGGATAGAAAGAGGGGGAGGTGTTGTGGGCATGGGCCTAAGAGGCTCTGCTGTTCCAATCAGACAACTCGGTTCCCCCAGGGTCTGGTTCCATCAGCGTTCCCGCCTAGTCCCATGCTTCTTAGCGTTTTAGCATGATTATTTTACCCAGGATCCTGCCTCGGGCACCAGGCCACCTTTTTACATATGCACAGGCTGAACTTTTGACCAGGCACCAGCAGTCAGGGCCGGAGTAGAGAAATGGCTGCTTGGTTTCTCCTCTGCTGAGCCTTACTCACTGTGACCACACGCTCTCTTCTCCTGCAACTCCGGGCTTAACCCCAGAAACGGGTTCATCAGCATTACCAAGAAACAATACAGTGAGGTCGGTGCTGCATGTGAGCACTGGTTGCACTTTTACCGGACTGTTCTTAGTCAGTTTTTCTTCTGCAGCCAGACATGAGGTCAGGTACTTGATCTGCTATCTGGTGTTGCTCACAGACGCAGTGGCTCTGCTGTATAGCCAGGCTACCTGTCTGTGTGTGTGTGTGTGTGTGTGTGTGTGTCTGTGTGTGTGTGCTCCAGTGTTGTGAGCGATGCTCAACCATGTGGAAAAAAAGAGGAGCAGAGGTCCCAATCTACCCGCTCGCCCCCCTCCTGCTCCTCTGTGGGGTTAGATGAGCTGTAGGCCCTTGTAATAGAGTCCTCTTGGATGATTAGGAGCTGCACAGGAGGGGGTCAGCTCCAGCCTGACTGGAGACACTGTGTAAGGTTCTCCTCAGTGTTGAAGACAGAATATTACACATTACGCTAACTCTCGTGAGGGTCAAAAAAACTCGCCTCAGAGAGGACGCCTCAGATGATGCTCGGGGTTCCTTTGAAAGGCCGTGTTTTAGATGATTTTCGAGGGGAAGTTGATACAATAAACGTGATATTCCTGCCTGACATTCCCCACTGTGCTGCTGCACCACATCGAAGTGAGAGAGGGGACGATAGAGAGACATTGAGGAGGAGAGACAGGCACAGAGAGAGTAAGATGTGTTGGTGTGGGGATGGATAAAAGCACACAATCCCATTTGGCTGTATTGACATGTGTGTTCCTGCCCAATCCTGTTACTGGGATTATTGTCCACGGAGATACCATTTCATTAAAGAAAAACACAAAACACACACACACACACACACACACACACACACACACACACACACCGAGTAAGTGAACGGAGATGGCCTGAGGCCTGGTTATGTGCTCCATTGCACAGGGAAACTGTGTAAATGGTTTATTGTGGATGAGTTGATGTGATGGAGACCGTGTCTGGATCAATAAAGAACCAATCAAATGCTGACAGTTCGCTACTGTATGCAGTCAGTCATTCACCCCTCGTGCCCGAGTACAGTTACACAACATGAGTGTGAAGGAGGCATGAACAATATCTGTGTCCTGAGCAGAAGTAAGTCGAAGGAAAGGTCCTTTTTTTCCCCCCCACATGTGTTTTGTAGCCTTTCGTCGTGCTTCTTAAACGTTGACTTTTTTTGTGGATATTTTTGCTTTCCAAAAAGGTTTCTTCTCAGCGTCTGTTTTGCCTCCGCCTCTTCATATCCCCTTTGATAGACGGTGACTGTTTTCTTTGTGAAGAAACGTCTCTTTCTGCCGAAACCACGTTTCTCCGTGCTGCTCCAGACACCTCAGGGAGGCCATTAGGATATCAGCACAGCCTGAGTCTGAGTTGGGCTCGGCTAAATTACCCCAGAGCCACAGGTCAGAGCCAGCTAGACCCCGATCGCCAAGGGACTCTGTCTCTAATAGAAGGGATCAGAACAGGCCAAAGAGGCAGAAACTGACCCGGCCAGAGAGACATCCTCACTCATTTACCTTCAACTCCTCCTCCACCTCGCCCACACTCGCACTGCGTCTCTGTTTCACCCTCAGCACCAGTGAGCTGTTCTCCGGTGACCCTCAGAGAGGAGAGAGATGTTACCTCTCACCCTTTCCTCACTCATCTGCTCTCAAAGCTCTCCTGCCACTGACCCTACAAACTCACAATCACACACACACACACACACACACACACACACACACACAGATCGTTCCCTCCCCTCTTTTGTTGTGACATGGAGCTGATGGACTATTTTTCAAATTGATTTCAAAAATGTACATAAGCAGCCGATCCCCTAGCCCAGATTACCTATTGATTTTTAATATGAAAAGCTCATTATATAAGCAGGAACTGCAACACAAAAAGCTAGCCAACCTTTGCATAAATCCTTTAATTGAATTTCCAGAGCCCGTGGTTCTACATTTTTTAATTAAATCCATTTCTTTTTTTAAGGGTTGCTGTGTAATTTGCATGCTGTGAAGTGGGTGCTGTCCCAGATAAAGTGCCATTGATCCTTATTAAGGCTCACCTCTGGGCTCGCTGAAAACCAACCGCAGAAATTAAATGTGCTCATGGTGCATACACTTATTGCCCGCATGATAGGATTAGAGGGAGAGAGAGAGAGGCAGAGGGAGAGGGAGGGAGATAGAGATGGAGAGAGAAGGAGTGATGGGGTAAGAGGTGGGGAGAGAAGGGGGGGGTATTATTAATAGTTGTTCATATTAATGTAATATTTCACCTTTCCTCCTCTGGGGTGAGATTGTGAGGAGCTTGTTTATAAATGCAGCTTGCACTTTGTATTATCAGGGTTTCTATTCAAACACAAGGTGATCTGTTTGTCTGTTGTGGGTTTCTGTGAATTCTCCGTTTGAAGGAATGCAACTGTTTTACTTTTAGGAAACCTTGACTTCTGCAAATGTTGTTCCAAATGATGAAAAAAAGCTCCTGAGTATATGATCCTGTTTAAACGGTGTCAATGTTCATGTCTGTCATTAGTCTTCAGGAGGATTTTTAGCAGATTATAGTCTGAACGGCCCTGGAATCATTTATTTACATTGCATTCTTCTTCATTTTCTAAGTGTGCGTGTATCTTTTTTTTCTTTCTTGTATGCGTGTGTAAGCAGTGATTTTTTTCTTACCTCTGTGCTTGCAGGTAAAGCAGGTCTCTTCTTCATGCTCTTCCTGTGTGGCTGTATGCAGACGGCGGAGTAAATCAATAGGGATTAACCTTTGACCGCAGCCACATACTTATAGCCCGCTCCTCGCTGCTCACACATCTCTCATCAGTTTCACTTAAACACTGCACCTCACTCAATAAGGCACCGCACGCTCATTCATTTCAAAGATGGAGAGACCCCTATCAAAGACTTCTCTCACACAACTGCACACACACAGGCACACGCTCATGCACATACATGGTCACATACACGTTTGTAGACACAACCCACAGAGTAAAAAAAATAAGTGAAACAGTCAGAAAGCATAAATAAAGATGACACAGCATCACCTTCAGATTTTAAAACAACAAACCCACATATTCCATGGTTGTCGTTGTCAAGAGTATAAACATGATTAACACAATTAGTGAACAATATTTGAAAAAGGAAAAAGACATGTAAGTACCTCTACTACAAATTATTATTAGATTATTATTTTGACCCTTAAAGCTAGTCCTCGACCAAAACAAACACTCCTTATTTTGAACCATCATTAAATTCAACCATTGATGACACTGAATCAGCGAATAATAAGAAAACTGCCCGATACTTGTAATTGACAATTTGACCACTTGTGCTTGAAAATACTTTTTTAAAACAAATGTATTATCATGAACATTTTTAGTGATATGTTCTGTATGAATCATCCAATAGGTGACTGATGTATGTTTCACCTCTAAATAAGATGAGAAAAAAAATCAAACAATGAAAATAAAATAAGAAAACAACAAGAGGCAGTAAAGTCCATCTCATGTTTTTAAACAATGAGATGGACAGCAATCGATTCTAGTTTGACCGGGTAGTTTGACATTGCTCTGTGAACTCTTCTGAGTGTTTACTAGAGATTGTCTCGTTCTTCAAGCCGAAAAACACACAAAAAAACATGACATGAAGAATGTGTATTTTATTTCGGACATTTTTCATGACAATATCAGAACAATAATTAATCTAATTCACGCACACACACTTCCATCCTATCTTTTTCTCTCTTCCTCTAAAATTGACATCTGCTGACTGATTGGCCTGATGTCTTTCTATCCTCTGTGTACATGTCCATGTGAATGTCCATGTGTGAAGCGCACACACATACATGTTTGTGTCTCCGTGTGTGTGTGTGTGTGTGTATGTATGTGTTGAGTGGTGCAGTGTCAGCATCATGTGCAGCAAGTATTGACCCAGGTCTGTCCTCTGCTCTGACTGGCTCTTGTCCTAAACTTGTCAGCCCTCCGTCTCTCTCTCTCTCTCTCTCGCGCTCTCTCGCGCTCTCTCGCGCTCTCTCTCGCTCTCTCTCGCTCTCGCGCTCTCTCTCTCTCTCTCCCTATCCCTCTCTCTCTCTCTCTCTCTCTCTCTCTCTCTCTCTCTCTCTCTCTCTCCCCCTCTCCCTCTCCCTCTCTCTCTCTTGCTGTACTTTCTTATCTCTTTCTCTTTGTGGATCTCCTCTCAGTCGATCTCATCGCGAGTTGATCAGCATTTCTCCATCTGTAATTTTCCATTTTTACTGAATAATATTTTGAAAAGAATCTTCGTTTCTTAGGTCCATCTGGCTTTCTACTTTGTTTTACATTGGTTAGAGTTGGATTTGTTATTTCTATTTGAACCTTGCCCTTCATTGCACACTGCATTAGAAGACATCTGTGGAAGAGGGGTTCGGAGCTGTGAGTGACCTCAGTAATGGGCAGACCAGTAGCTGTGAGCTTAAGCAATGCTTTTAGTCCACAAACAGGTTCACATAATGCTCATGGCTGAGTGGTAGTGGAAGGTCAAATCATACACCGATGTGGGTGCCTTTTCCTCCTGGCACAACCTTGATTATGAAAAATGTGTCTCTACTTCCTCTGATTGCATGGACACACTATGAGTCATGTCCCGTTTTGTATCTTTTTAAATCTCTCAAGTGCACTCCATTTCTTTCTCTAGCTTTCTCGTTCACTCTCCTCTTGTGAGTCCATCTCGCTGAGGTGTGTGGGGGCTGCAAACAAAAGCCTTTGATTTCCCTCATTTCATTTCATAATCCAATCAATCAGACCAAAACAGCTTGCTTCCTTTTCTGTCCTCCCCTAACCAACCGAGCATACATATTTACACACACAAGCATACATTGAGCCTCCTAAATGCATGTGATGCAGCTCTTTGCAGCAGTGGGGACCCCCCCTGGGGTTAGACCACTCTATGTGTTATTGATTGCATCGCTGTTGCATGTTGTGCTCAATCATGTGTTCCATGCGTCTAACGTTGTCCTCTCCCACCTGGCCCATTAGATTAGACTAATGCATTCAACCATTGATTTGTCATTACACTCAGACCTGATCAACCAATCGCCTGCCTGCTCTGACTCTACTTGACCTGTGAACTCATGGCACTCGTGTCATCTTGCCATCTCTAACATGTTAAACATGCACACACACAGACTGCTCAAAGCTCTGTCTGATGATGTTGGGGTTATAGAAGGTGCAGCTGCACCTGTATGATATTCAATACTGATAGCATTCCCACACAGTTCCTAATCACATGCAACAGAGAGCTATGGATTTGATCATGGAGCATGAAACTGTTGAACTTGTCATTGATCTTGATAGTTACCATGAATGAGTTTGTTGATTGGCTCGCATGAGAGCTCTATGTAAGTCAGATTGAAACCTTGAGGTATGAAATGTTTTCAACTCTTTTCTTTTCTTTCTCAGCCTGCTCCTCCCTGGTAACATAAAGCTGTGGCATTGACATTAAGAACTTGTGTTTTCTAATTAACACTTCATTTCAGAAGGAAATCTTTTGAATTTCCAACCTCTACTACTTAAAATGTTATAATTTTTTTCATCTTTTCAAACAGTCCCATGTGCTCTCAATGAAACATCTGTGCTGTGCTTTGGACCAAATATAACATGAATCAAGCAGCAGAGGAGGTTTGTGACCCTGTAGAGCCCAGCTCTTTCAGAACGCTCCGTTTTGGTGTGTGTCTCTTTAAATTCAGTGACTCACTGAGTTTTCCCGATAGACACAACTTCTCTGTAGAGACAATAAAAATGGCGAACTGCGCAAAAGTTTTGCTCTGGGGTGGTGTCCATTGGTGGAGATACGAGGGGGGAGGAGGGTATTTTTTTATTTATTTTTTTTACAAGAATCCAACTTGTGATGTCACAATCTCCATTTCAAATTTGAAACTGAGCCTTTTTCTCTGTGTGGTAAGACTTAAGCACACCTCAAACAAATGACTGGATGGATTTATTTTAAATGTTGCAGGTCAATAGACGCTCAGGTTACCTGAATAAACGTTAAAAAAACACTGTAAATGTGGATTTTTCATTTTATGTCCTCTTTAAAGAAATACAGTAAGCTATAGTTAAATGTCCACAGATCAAGATTTGCGGACTAAGAATAAAAATGAATATAAAATGAGTTATCAGGACACAGTAGATGAGTAATTGAGGGCTTTAGATGTTGTTGTTTTTTGCCTTTATTGGATAGGACAGGTGAAGCGAGACAGGTAATGTTGGGAGGAGAGAGAGAGGGGTGACACACAGGGAAAGGGCCAAGGTTGGATTCAAACCAACGGCTGCTGGGACGAGGAGTTTAGCCTCCAACATGAAGCATGAAACTTAAGAACTTGAACTTAAGATTAGCCTGAAAGCTTCGTCAAAATGCTGTTTGTATTTTTTTTTTAAATTACAGCACGTCATATCTAACAAAGCATTAGAACATTCAGTATTTGATACTTTCGATTTTTGCAAATGACTTTTTTATGCATTAAAAAAGGGATTTTTTTTTCTTTTTTTACAACCGTTTATTTCTACAGCCTTAATATAAAGCGTTACCCAGTTTCTTTTCGGTAAAACGACTCAAACGATTCCTTCTCCACCTCCTCCCCTCTCCTGTATGAGCAGACCTCGCTCTCCAGATGTGCTCTCAGTAAACTCAAACAAGAAATAATCTCTCTCTCTCTGCCAGCTGACCGTCCAATGTCGAAACTCTCACCTTGACAGTTGTGCTTTAAAAAATAATGAATTCAACTTCATAGCTCTTTTCCATGTCTAACCAAGCTGTCTTCGGGACACAGAAAAAAAAGAGGCTTGTTTCAAGTTAGTTCCATTGATGTATGTGTGTCTCAGTTTTTGTGTGTGGTAGTGTGTATGTATAGCACAGATCTGAGTGATTGGGGAAAGATCACCTCTTTGGATATGAGCTGGCTACTCCGTGGCTCTGCATTAAATTTGTATTGAATAGGAAATTAATGATTGGATAATTCCATTGATGTTTCTGGTATTGAACATACAAACAAAATGTTCTTTTGAAGCATTGTGTGAGTGTTGCACCCTGGGGGAAGGGAGCAATCCCCGTTGTGCTTAAGAAAGAATAAGTCCATGTTAAGTCCATAGCGTATTGGAAAAGAGAGCGGATGGATCGATGGCTGACTTGCTGCTTGAGACACACTTTAATTGTATTATTTTCTTTCAGATTTCTGCACTGCCACATCCATCTCCACGCAGCAATGACAGATTTGATGTGTATTGCCGACACTGTCAGGAAGACGGATTTGAATTTATTGAACAGTTTCAAAAAGGAATTTGTTCTGCTCTTATCAGGAAACTCACACAGACCATAGGAGACTGTAGTTATAGTGTCAGGTTTGACAAAGGACCTTCTTTTTTTTTTTTTTTTTTTTTTAAATTTCAGTTTCTTTTACATGTTCTCTGATGCCGTCTTGTGTACGTTAAATCAATGCTATACCACTTCTGCTCAGAAGTCCTCAGATTCAAACACTTACAACTTTCTCAAAGTGGAGACGGACCGTTTCTTTGACTGAGAGTCGGATTGGGAGCAGATCAAAGAGACGAGAGACGGCCAGACTCTGAGTAGAGAAAACTTGTTTAATTAAAAAGAAGCGATGAAGTGGGGATAGAAGGGTGTTCTTTGATGAGTGTTCTTGATGCTCTGTATACGTTATGCAGATTTTACTCTTGATTTTTGTTTAAGGGGTTCCAGCAGAGGGGTGGGACAGGAGGAGGTGATGCAGACGCAGGGAAGGAGAGAAGGAAGTATTGAGCCTGATGAAGTTTCTGATGATCCCACCTCCTCTGGCACAGGGAAGAATTACTGAATGCCATTTGGGTCAGTGCTCTTTATGGAACTACATTTATGAAATACATCTCTCCCCTTCTCTTTCCTCCTCTCTTTCTGTCCCTGTATCTCTCCCTTTCTCCCTCGCTCTCCTCTAATTGGAGATGCAGTAAAGGTGTGTGGGGTCAGTGGTTCTTCAAGGTGAGGCCGCGTGTGTGGCTCACTCTAATGTTCCCTTCCAGACACGCGTGCAAACCTGCCGCTTCAATCTCACATTCTCGGCCTTGCTCACTAAAACCACAGGCCCCTTAAACCGTGCACAACGCTCGTCGATTTCGTGACAAGTTTCCGACGGTAAAATACGGCTCCGTCACATCGTAGCCTCCGTGCTTCTTGCCTTCCTTTCACAACTCTGCTCGGTGTCTTTGTGCAAGCCTGTAAAGCCAGAGGGCACACTGTGGGTGCATCAGAGACAGAGCTCTGCCAACACAACCAGCGGGAGAGGCCCTGCAGAGGATGCCAGGGCCGAGAGAGAGAGAGAGAGAGAGAGAGAGAGAGAGAGACAGAAGGAATAAGGGTTGTGAAAGTGGAAGGAGAAGAGTTTGGAGTGTGTTGATGGATAGACGAGGAAGATCAAAGAAACTAAACAAAACAAAACAAAACAAAAAGAATGGCCTTAACCATCATTTTTCCTACTTTATTAGTGGCAAGGCAAGTCTATTTATATAGCACATTTTAACAACAATGCAAAGTGCTTCACACAAGACATCAAAAGCATCATGACAGAGGTAAGAAAAGAAACATAGAAAATTTAGAAATCACTGAAATTATTAAAACTTAAAATATCTTCAAGAAGAAATAATTCAAACAAATTTAATTGAAGTAAGAATATAAAAAGGCTTAAAAGTTACAGTGCAGAGTGAAGGCTTAAAATTCTTATTAAAATAGTTTAGTTAAAAGCAGCTGTGAACAGGTGAGTCTTTAACCTGGATTTAAAAGAGCGGAGAGATTGAGCTGGCCTGCAGTTTTCTGGGAGTTTGTTCCAGATATACGGAGCATAGAAGCTGAAGGCTGTTTCGTTCTGACTCTTGTGACAGACAGCAGACCTGTACCAGACGACCTGAGAGGTGTGGACGGTTCTGACTGATGTTTTAGGTAGACCTGTAAAGACACTGTTACAGTAATCAAGACGACTGAAGATAAAAGCATGGACAAGTTTTTCCAGGTCCTGCTGGGACAGAAGACCTCTAATCCTTGATATGTTCTTTAGGTGATAGTCGGCTGATTTTGTAATTGTCTTGATGTGGCTTTCAGTAAAGCTCCAGAGTCACAAGTTCACAGTGAAGTACAGTCTCTTTGTCTGAGGAAAGCACTTATTCAGTACCATATGAAGCCAGTAGGGGTCATTGTAGTTCAACTGACTGAGCAGAGTGAGCTGATAGACGAATGTAGAAGCTCTGAGATGGACAGCAGCGGTTCATTTGCTCTCGAGTTTAAACTTTTTTTTTTTATCACAGGCCTTCTTAATTCATGAAATAAAGATTATTGAAACATGAACATTATCTCTTACAAATGTAACTATCTTTTTTTCCCATCCTGGTGAACTTCTTTGGTAAAAGTCAAGAGACATTTAAAGCAGTCGACCTGTGCAGGAGGCCTCAAGTCTTTTTGGTCGGCTCGTAAACTTGAAGGTTTCTGGTGGCACGGAGCTAAGAGGCTCTTTTGATAGACTCAAACGTACACGTTTAGTTAAAATGTGCTACGTGAGGAAGATCAGGTTTACAAAATACACCACCCTCAGCTTCACCTGCCACTTGAGCCGAAATGTTTCAGCACTTGCGATGGTAATTTAATGTTCAGGGTGGTGAAGGCTTTGCAGAGGCTTTGCTTCGAGGGTTTGTTTGAGACGCCATTGTTAAGGAAATAACTACACCGTCTGTTCTCTTCCAAAGGCTTCCTCTTTCACAGGGGCAAACTCTCCGTGTGTTTGTGCTTGACAAAATTGAACACCTCTCTGTTGGAACTTTCCAAAAAATGTTTTCGGACATTCCCTCGACACAAAAAAAAGAGAAACACATTTCTTCTTGTATTTTTATTTTTTATGAAAAAAAGACTTTGGAAGTATAATGTACAATTTGTATATTGTTAAATCTCAACTCTGTACTCATTTCAAGTCTTTCTTCTCCACTGTTAATTTGTGTACACAAATTAAGCATGCCACCGCTGCCATTGACCTCCAGTAGATGAATATTAGATGAAGCAGCAGCCAATATGTGAATAGCTGAGTTCAAGACGGCAACGATTTTAATGGCAGCGAGCAGCCATTAACAGTATATCTGAAAATAGACAGAGGATTTTCCATAGATCATTAATGACGGGAAATCTATCCCTCTTTCCCTCCCTCCATCCCTCTGCATATATATCTTCTGTCCTTTCCTTTTATTTTTCTACCTACCATGTATTTCACCCATGTCATTTTTTTTTTTTGGCCGAAATACATATTATAGCTTCTGGTTCCCACACAGGCTCCAACCAGAGCAGGAGGCCTTTCAGGGCTCACTATTAACATGCGCCAGATATTTGAATAGAGCCCACTAATGTCTGTTTAGTATATAATCCACGTCCCCTCCTCCCATATTCCTTGTTATTCTAGTTTAGTGCTGTAATCAAGCAGGGCTTGCCAATAAAGTTTATTGTACGGAGCTAAGTGTCAATATCACACACACACCCAGGGCAGAGAGGTCCCTTTAATTAGAATAGGAGAGCGGAGTGTGTGTGTGTGTGTGTGTGTGTGTGTGTGTGTGTGCATGCATACCTTTTATGTGTGTTTGTGCATGTGTTTATATGTATGTTTGGATTGGAATTTAAATGCAGAGGCCGTAAATGCCGTTCAGTATTAACCTTTGTCAAATCTGCGTTGGAATAACAAATTTGGTGGCTGATTAAAAAGATTTATAAATGTGACACCAAGCTCAAATGTTTCTCTGCTTTTATGAACAAATCAATTGTAGCTTTACATGGCTATGGAGCATGTGTGTGTGTTTTTGAATCTATGTCGGGTCTTACCAAACAATAATCCCCTCCTATATGAGGTATTGATCAGAGCTGTTCCCTCTCTGTGTGGCTTTATTAAAGGTACAATTGTAGAGGTCTTTATGATGATGGTGTGACCTGACGGGAGCAAACTTTCATAACTACCGTGTGAAAAAAGACGAGCCGCATTAAACCTCCTCGACTACAGATTGTTACGATGAAAAATGCAGCTCGCTACTTTGTGTCATTCTGTGACTTCTGTGAATACATGCCACTTGTAATTCTCCATCTTCTCTTCTTTGCCTATTATTTCTTATTAGGCCACTTACAAACAGTCGGGTTAATATGTAGAGTCGTATTACTGATATGAATTCTCTGATAAAAAACAATTTAAGCTAAAATTGAAAACACCTCTCTCTCCTAAAACAGCAAGTCCCATGGTGGCGAGGGGCGGGCTCACCGCTTCAATCAAATGGTAAAACACAAAAACCATTTCCCATTACAATGCAGAGAGATTAAAGACAGATTAAACGTACCGTCTGAGAGCCGGGGCCTGTGCCAACCACAGATAGCTGTGTTGTCTGACGGTGGGGAAAGAGGAGAGGAGGCAGGAGAGGGGTAAACGTGGTGAGGGGGAGCAGATGGAGGAGTAATTTGCGTGGGATGTGGTAGATGGGGGGAACATGGCTGCATGTCAGTGCTGAGCGATGCCTCCCGTTCTGTAAGAAATCAATTTAGGGCGGGACGGGAACGGCGTGCATACAATAATTGAATATTACTGCTTACTATCTCCTTCACTTGCAACTACTCCGCTGTGCGCCGTGAACTGCGTGGAGAAGAGTCTCAGGCAGTTCTGCGGGAGATAGAGGGTTAGGGCAAAAATATTGAAGAGGTTTAAGTGCTGTACAGATAATAAGTTGATACTCTTGAGTTTCTCTTCAAGTAGGAACATGATTGAGAGGAGAGGGTGATTCTCTGCCTCTCTCTGTCTGCCTGCCTGCCTGCCTGTCCGTGTCAACCAGGTCCCTGACCCATCAGATCCGTCAATCCTGTCTGGGCCACATGGCATGATCAATAATCGCAACTGTTAATCAATGAGCTTTTAAATAAGCATCGACCCTGCTTACAAGGTTAGCCTCGTTTATTGGTTTACATTAGACTAAGTAACCCAATCAACTTCTCATAAGAGCAGATATGTCTTCAAAGAAATCAGAGGAAACATGTCAACTTTAAAATCATTTCATCTGCGTGCAGGATTGATCAAGTTAAAAAAAAAAAGGGCGGGGGGGCAACGACCCCTTCATGCAAACTCACTTTTTATTTATCAAGCACATTTCAGCTCATGAAGGAAGTGTTTCATATTGAGGGTGAAAACAAGAGGAGTGCAAGAATTCTTCAATTCTTCCACAATCACAAAAAAAGAATCAGAAATCAAATGAATAAATTGTGAACTTATAGCAGTGACCAAGAAGAATTAAGAAAACAAAAACATTAAAACACCTAAAGCCACTTACATAGAGGAGTTAACCGCTTCTGTAAATTATTTAGATGAGTAAGTTCATAGGCAATCGTTTACTATCCTACATCGTACAAGCGATATTCATGCTGCTAAAGTGTGCACGATGAAGCGCTGTAAACATTTCCGTCTGTTTGCATGGGATGCAAAACTGAGCACGACCTGCGGCACCACCTGTGATTAAACAGGGGGGGAAAAGTTCGTCTTTCACTGCCGCTCACAATTAGTCCTGAATTGATTAAATCACAGCTAATTCAATCTTTCACGTGTTGCCTCATTTCCACGCGGTTCCTCTGTACAAACGCTCATTAATTCTTTGAAATGATATGAGACCGCTCTGTTATACTATCATTTAATCATCTCGGAACATAATAATCATCCATGTATCATAACGGCTGATCAGGAAACATTTAATTAGGATAATTACTCATTAATCCACGCAAGGAGCCTCTTTTTGGAAGGTGCCTCACAGATTGTTTGTGTGTGGAAGTGTGTGCGCGTGCGTGTGTACATATGCATGCAGCCCGGTCGCAGTAATATTCGTCACTGTCTGATTTAGTGTTGAAGCAGGCTGAGATCTGCTGCATTTGTCTCCTTTTCTTAATGGTGTTTCAACAGCTCCTACACCGAGGGCTGTTTTTCATTTTAACGACGGGAGAAATGAATGTGTGTGTGTGTGTGTGTGTGTGTGTGTGTGTATGTTAGTGTTTACGCACAAGTGTGTGTTCTTCTTTCTCTGCGCAGGTAGAGCTCAGATACCTGTTTCTTAAAAAACAACAACAACATTGATGGGATTGATTGATGATGAAGCAACTGGTGCCCACTGAAGGGACCAGCGTTCGACTGGTCGCTGTGATTGAAATTGTCCACCAGAACACGCGCACACAGAGAGATGCTTTTCTACAAGATGTGACAATTACAAGAGGAGCTTTTTAATCAATCCCGATTGCAGCTCCGAGGAGCGACTGTTGGCACAGGAGGAGGAAGAAGGAGGAAGAGGAGTGATTACACCCTCTCAATCTCTCTCTCTCCTGTCCTGCTTCTGTCTCTCCTCTCCCTTCTGCTTTTTTTTTTATGTGGTCCATCCCCCGTGATTTCAGCCACAGACTATTTAAACAGCCTCACTCCTTGATTCGCCCTCTCTCTCTATTTCTCCCCCTGTGTTCTCCCTCCCTCCTAGTGCTCCATGTTTGACTATTAGCTGACATGCACACAGGGAGCATCGCTCATCTTCCCAATTTCTCCTCCTCTTGCCTCACTCCCACTCCTCTCCTCCTCCTCCTCCTTCTCACTTCTTTCTCCTGCTCCATGTATAACTATTAGCAGACATGCTCTCAGGGAGTCTGATGAATATTTTAGCAGCCACAGGGAGGGGCTCCAGTCCGCCTCCCCCTCAGCTTCCAACACAACTAATGGACCAGATTCAGTGTTTTCCTTCGCACAACTTTACATCGCTCTCAAGGTTTCTGCACTTGAGTACAAACAGTGGCGTTAAGAGCGCTCCTTGTCTGCTGTTTCCAGGTTATGTCAGACTACCTGAGCAGGGAAGTAGTGACACTGGGATAGATAGTTTTATATCTGAACGACTTCAGCTCCTCCTAATGGAAACTACTCGTTGAGGGCCGAGATGTCATGTTTTATGCCCGTCAAAGGGCTGCACAGTCGAAGCTCATCGCATAATTCCTTTTATAAGTGATTTACCTTCTTAGTATGTACACCTTACTTCAGAAATGAAAATGTGACTGAGCTTGTGTTGTTCTGCAAAAGATAATACCGGACATCCTCCACCATTGTACCTCTTTAGAACACATTTGCGTCTACATTTTACTCCTTTGCTGTGATTTGAGATCCTGCACATTCATTTTAATGATTTTTTTTCTTTTTTTTTTTGGGAAAGGTGGAAAAATGAACATAGTTCCATGACAGAGCAAGACACGTATCTACTGCACAGAGAGTTTGTTGGGCTTTTACATGTACAGCATAATAAAATAAACAGCTCTGGTCCATAAAGCCACTCAACACCACAGATATCAAGAAACTATTGCAAACATGACAATACTTAATTCACCATCATCTGTTCAGATGTTTAAATCTGTACAGCTCCTCTATGGAGGATTTATCTGATTTCAGTGGGTGATGTTTTTCCAGGCCGTAACGGAGAGAGCTGATTGTCCAAATGTAGATCTACAATGTCGTCCATTACAGCAGCCATTCATTTATTCTTCTTGCCACTCTGTCACTGTACTGTCCAGATATATGGTATGTCTGCAAAAGGGTTCAGGGAGTAAAGCGATAAATTACACCACATTAGTAGATTTAGAAACTAATTTGTGAAGCAAATAATCACGTGAAGCTCTGGAAACTATTTCTGTTCCGAGTAGTTTTTTTATTGACAGGATTGAAGGAAACTCAACATTCTTCCCAATTTCCTTTGAAATGTAAATGATCTTATTGATATCATAGCTGCTGCTCACCGAAGGAAGACGTTTAAAGACCTTACCTTGAACTCTGGGGAACAGACTTTTCATCTTTTTCTTCAATCTTTGCCTTTCAAATCAACATCTAAATATCAAGTTTACCGCCGCCATGCTGGTCAGTGAACGGGGGACGCCTGCTGTCCTTTCTACTCCAGCTGACTGTACATTAATGTTAACACAGTCAACATGCTAGAAAACAATCATCTGATGAGTGTGTGACGTCAAACGTGAACACAGTCAAAGAGTTTCTTCTCCTTTCACTTGTCTGTCTAACAGTTTCACTTTCGTACCCTCCCTTCACACCTTCAGTGTCTTTTCTCTCTCTTTTGTACAATACTGTATGTGTGTGTCTGTGTGTGTGATGCTTGTACAGTGTTTTGTGAAACTATATGTGTGTGTGTGTGTGTGTGTGTGTGTGTGTGTGTGCACGCTAATCTTTAGATGAGGGGCTGGTGGTTAAATCATGATGCATAGTCCAGGGCTGCTCTGGCCACTGTCATTAATCAGTACAGGGGCGGGGGACGTATCTGCTTTTTATCCATCTCTTAAATCAGTCACTGCAGCTATCGGCAGCCCTCCCTCCTCTCTCCCCTCCATCTCCTCCCTCTCCCCCCACAGGCCGCTGATTGAAGTGGCATTGTTTGGGAGACAAGCGGCGCTCAATCAATAGGCAGTCTCACTAAATTACCGTTTGCATGAAAAATGAAGGGCCGCCCAACCTGACTACATTCAGCCGGGGATGTGCTGTTTGTGTGTGTGTGTGTGTGTGTGTGTGTGTGTGTGTAGATTGGTGTGAGAGATACAAATGTGTGCATGGGGAAGAGAACTGTGTGTGTGTGTGTGTTTGTCAGGGGACAGAGAAGACAAAGTGAGCAGGTAATAGAGGCAGCGTGTGCGACTCTCTCTGTTACAGTGTAAAATCTTTGGCAGACCACCTACAGCTGCATAGAAAAGCAGCAAATACAAGGGCTCAGGCTTCCCTCCGCTCGTGTATTGATCACGGCTTGTTAAGGACTTCTGCTGTGGGCCGACACCGTGACCCTCACCCTTCCCCTTCACCCTTCAACTTTTACCTTTCACCCTCGGCTGACCCGATCAGTCTGCCGCTTCTTTCATCTCTGACCTCTGCTACATGGATGTACAGATCCTTTTTGTATTTTTATGTGAGTATGAACACATGTAGTGATCTACTGTTAAAACAAAAAAAACAACAAAAAAAACCCAAAAAACAACATACGTTCCTCGAGTGCAGCGAGTGTTTTGTGTGTGTGCGTGTGTGTGTGTGTGTGTGTGTGTGTGTGTGTGTGTGTGTGTGAAGATCGAGACAACTGAGGTAGGCTGGAGTGAGGTCCCAGCCTCTCTGTCTGTTCGTGCTCTGCTCTGACCTCTGGCTATTAATCATCTGTAGATCTGTGTTTACCCTCAGTTCAGCTCTCTAGCACACAGGCACCTAGAGGGGCAATTAGAGAGGAACCACCGCCCCAGCACAGAGGATTGCCCCCCTCTTCCAGTCACACAAAAACACATCCACACACACACACACACACACACACACACACACACACACGTACATCCACCGAGCAGGAGCATCTCTCACCCAGGGAGCCGACCATAATGTTTTTATTTACTCTAAAAGCATCCTGCTGTTAATACAAGTGGCACATCACAGTACTGCTTTTATATTTGTATGGGAGAGAGTTTGTGTATGTCTTTGTTCAAGTCTGTCCTGTGTGTGCGTGGTGCGCACATGTGCGCGTGTGTCTCCCACCCCCACAGGGCATACCAAACATGCATTAGTATAAGTTGCGCAGGCTGAGTCTCATCCAGTGTACATATGGTAATGGATGGTGTGTGTGGAACATGTCAGCCACCTCATCATGTAAAAGCCTTCGTGTACAGGAGGGAGCAGAAAGGGCTGGCAGGTAGGCATTAGGCAATATAATGGGCTCTATTTTTACACCGTGGAACTCAGTTGAAGAGGCGACGCTTATGAAGCTTTCAAAAAAAAGCAGACACACAGGTGGAGGGTGTGTGTGTGTGTGTGGGGGGGGGGGGGTTATAAGTGGGTAAGTGAGAGAATAATTCTGCTTTTCAAATCGCCTGACTGTTGGACCAGTTTGTCTGTGCCAGTGTGCCAAAGAGCATTGTGTGTGTGTGTGTGTGTGTGTGAGTGTGTGTAAGCTCATACTCCGTGTTGTGCCAATAGTGAGCATTCCGTTAGTGATGTGTTTTTTTGTATTATTTTTTTTATTGCTCAGATTGATCAGAGGAGTGGAGACATAGGCTCTGTTCCCTAACCACCTCCTCCTCTATAGTACCAACCAGTATTGGTTTTGAAGTATAAGAATGTAAAGTTGTTCTGTTATTCGACAACTTTACTGTAAGTGTCTCCGAGCCCTTCATTCAGCAGCCCACACATCGAGCTGCGCTGTCCTTGCTTCATGGTGGTACTTTCTTTAGGTAAGGCCATGAAGATCTTTATAACATATAGTCATTTATAACATTTCAATTGCAAACAACAAAAACTCTCGGGCAGTGCTTAAATTAGTCAGAGTGACATTGAATAAATCACATTAACACTGGAGTTCCTCCAACGTTACCACAGACACATCTGCTGTGGAGAGGCTGCAGCTAACACAAGCTTCACCTGTTTGTCTGCGCTTTGCAGCATTAGCTTTGCAGCATTAGCTTAGCATTTCTCTTTCGACCATTGTTGCAGAGGGTTTTTTTTTAAAAGATCAGATTGATCTTTATAAGTGTTTTTTTTTCTCTGCTTGACAAGCAGCATATTGGGGAACACAGTGGGGCAATAGCCTCGGTTACTGTACATCATGTGCCCCAAGTGCAGAGGCCATAGGCGTTTAAGTGAAGCTCAGCCCTTTGTCAGCCACGTCGTCACACACACACAAACACACACACACACCTCTTCATAATCAGTGCATACAAGGGAAAACAAAACACGTTAACAGGTAATTACAGCAAAAACAAAAACCTTGAATAAAGCGGCTTTATGTTAAAAATGTGTGTTTTCCAGAGCTTGTATTTCAGAAACCTCCATACTCAAACATTACACATGTATTTATTTTCAGTCTTTATCTTTGCCACATATTCAGCAACCATATAAACATTTTTCATTTTTCTGAACACTGTATCGACCGATTCCAAATTTCAGGTATCAGAAAAGAAGACCCATGACTTTGGAGCATCTCTATGACTAAAAATAGTGAGTTCATGTCTTCATGCTACCTGAGTTGAACTTTTATTTTGAATTTATTATCTACGTGCTAAGTTCTCGCTGTGTGGAGGGGGTGTGCCAGGGACTTGTACTGTGTGGATGTAGGCCTGCCCTGGGCCAACGGAGGTAGTTAATCTCTGTGTGTATGACATGTGTGAGCTCAGGGTATTGTACTGTATGTTTCCCTCTCACTCAGCTGTACTTAATGTAGCCCATAAAGGCTACACAACAATAAGCTACGCCTGGCACTCAGGCCACCATTCGGCACTACACTAGCCCGCTGAGCAGGATAAATGACTCCTATAAACCTGTCACACACACTCACGCACACACACACACACACACACACACACACACACACACACACACACACACACACACACACACACACACACACACACACACACACACACACACATACACATACACACACACCCTGTGCAGTGTGCACAGACTATAGAAAGTCATCTCCCCGGCTTGCGGTGGATCTGCTGCGGCTCTCAGTGCGATTGTGTGAAGTTTGTTTCACTCTGAGCCGTGTATGGTAATAAACAGAGAGCTGCTCGTAAAAAATCGGAGCTAAGAAATATGGATGATGAGGCTCCTTGTTATCAGGGATCCTCACACTCAGAGGATATTAATGGAGGAATCACGTGAGAGTTGTGTCGTGCATTTCTTTTGGCCCCGGTCTCGGTTGATGCAAACCCCCTTTAGTTTCCTTCACCTTGCCCCAGTGTTTAATCAGACGCTGAAGACAGATCCAACTTCCCTAATGTCCTGGAGCTCCCTCTGCGTCTTAGCCACATGACTGATCTACATTAAGCGGGATAAAAAAAAAAAAGCTCCTCCGTCTGATGGCTAGCCACGATATTTGTAAATGAATGCCATTTAAAATGCCTAAAAGTGTTGTTCTGCATAATACCTTATGAATATATGTTTGTATGAGAAGTAGTTAAGTGTCAGTGGGTGTTGTGTGGCCTGCAATAGATGGCCCTAGGTTCTGTTGAGCTCAATGTGTGTGTGTGTGTGTGTGTGTGTGTGTGTGTCTTACACTCTGTCTGTTGCACACCTCTCCAAGATTGAGAGGATTTTATCTATCATTTGAACAAAAAGGCGGCGTGAGCGTCCTGACTGAGTGCGTTGTAGTGGGAGCGGTGAAAGAGCGATCAGTCTATTTATGGATCCGCTGTGGTGTTTATCCGTCACAGACTGACTGTGGCACAGACAGCATCATCTGGCCCCTCGTGTTGCTTTTAATGATTTTTCGTGTTAAAGATGTCACTGTCATGTCGCTCCTGTTATTTTCACAGTTGTCCTGGCAACCATAGATGAAAATAGGGCCGGTGTGGCAGAACCCAACTTGATTCAGATAAAAATGTAAATGTGATGTAAATCCTAATATTTATTCTTTCACTTAAAAAGAAGAAAATGAAAAGAGGCTAAACACATTATCTCTGTATTTTTATGTCTTGCCTATTTTGGCAGCAGCCGTGGTATTCATAAATAAACCACATAGATAATAGTCGTGGCGGAGAAATCCATTTTCATTCTTGATATTTATTCAAGCACTTCTCTCCCATGTTTATACAATCCAGAGTATTAAAAGATTGATTCAATTTGATGTTTTGGAATAAAATGCAAACAAAAACAGATGCTCGTGTCTTTCTCCCCCCCCCCTCCTCCTCCTCTTGGCTGAGATGGTATTGTGGTTTATGTAAAGCGCAGAGCTCTGAGCTCTATTCTGGGCCTGGAGCTTCCCAGACAGAACGACAGAAAGAGACGACAGGGGTGGTGAAGGTAGACGGCTGTGCTTTACAGCAGAAACACCGTGTGGGTGAGAGCAGGAGGTTTGAACGTGATTTCAGCTACAATAACAGGTTTTAGTTATACCAACCTACAAAGTAAACTGTACATTTACAGTTAAGTTTTCCACCTTTCTTATTTCCCAGGTCCCTGAATTAGCTGAGATTACCAGTGTCACGAGCTCATTGTGATTGTGGTTGCATAGAATTCCACTTATTCTCTTAATCTTTGTGTTTTTAGGAGTGTTTGTAGTTCAACAGGAAGCCTGGTATATTTGCCCCTCCCTTCCCACTTACTCTGTGCGCGCCGCGGTCTGTCAGTGCCACGGTTTTGCTCCGATGGACAGCGTACGCCCTGCCCACATTGGATTGGTTTCTGGGACATGAGCGCAACAGAGCGCATCTGTGAGCAGCTGTGCAGATGTCACAGGAGAACTACAAAGCTCACGCGAGAATAAAGAGAACAGTATCTTTCTTGACACGTTGCTTTGTTGTACGTTTGGTGCTCGTTTTGATGTTTTGTAGAAAGTTATGGAAAATACGTACGTGAGTACTTTGTGTTTTATTTTGAAATTGACCTGGCGCTCTGTTTTACTCCTCGTCTGACTTCCTGTCCTGGCTTTAGGCGTGCCTGCAGCGTACTCTGTTGAAAATAGACTGGCTGTCTGTTTGACACATAGTGGCCCGCTCCAGACGGACCGCGGCGCTTGCTGTGGAAACACAATCATTAACTAGAGTTGCAGCAAATGGTGGCGTAATGCGCGGCGTTGACAGACCACGGCGCAGTCCGAGAAATTGAGGGTTATAGAGAGAGATCTTATTTTCTTGTCTGTTTCTTTAAGTGTCCTTTGATTTTGGTTAAGTAATCAATCATTTAGTCAAGATGCGTTTGTTGGTGGTCAGAAACATTTCATAAATCTACATTTTCATCTTGATTGTTACTAAGAGCACTGTTTCATATCACTGTTCTGACTCCTGTCTCCACTTCATAGTGCTTACACACTCTCATTACTAAGCGCTAATTAAAGCCCCATTATGAATGCCCTGATGGCTGATGTGTGGGGCAGACATGAGGGTGTCTTAACGGGGTGATGGGGGAGGGGAGCTATAGAACGTAGGACTGGTGGTGATTTTACATGGGTGCAGATATGCAGTTGGGGGAGTGACATCCAGACAGGGGGGGCAGTCAAAGCATCTTTCATGTAATTTAAATGTAATTATGCGTTCCCCCATCCTGTTTCTCCCTGGCTCATGGTGCTGGAGTGAATAACATGGGCGTATCTTCATTTAAACCTGATCAGAGAACCTGTGTTTCTGCCGGGGCTTCAGTTACTTGCTCCTCTTATTATTGGGCATTATTCTGCCGGCAGAGCAGAAAGGAAGAAAGGAGGGGAACTTTAATAGCACACCTGAATGGAGGGTGTCACATAATCAATGCATACAGGCCTGCATTACAGGCTGTCACTGAGACTCCATCACACAGCAGCAGAGAGCAGGAGGGAGAATGGGATATTAACTCTTGTGAAAGGAGGGATGGGTATCAGCGACCTGAAATTAAATGGCTCTCTCTGAAGGAGATGAGGCCAGAAATGAGGCAGTCGCTTTAGTTGGAGTATGGCATACGTGTTTCTATCAATATTTGCTCCAGATCTTTGCCCTCCTATCTGTGCTTTGTCTTTCTGTTAACCCCCCAAAAACTGTCCAGACAGTTAAGAGGCATTCAGATCCTGACATTTTCTGGACTTGCTTCTCACACACAGTTTTATTTGAAGAGGTCAGGGCGGCTGAGTAGAGTGCACATGAGGAGGGCAAGTCTTTCCGTAATAGTGACTGTTTTTGCTTTAATATCACTACATTTATATATATATATATATATATATATATATATATATATATATATATATATGTATACATACATATACATATATACACACACACACACACACACACACACACAGACAAGACAAACACAGTTTACCCTGACAAAGCATAAACGATCCACACGCTGAGATGTCTCTGTTCTATCTAGGTACAGTTGTAGGGCACTACTGCAGTAGCTTTTTTCTGGAGCTAAAGCTCAGTCTAATGTCAGGCAGGCTTTTCTAATGCTGCGATTTAGTTTAGACAAAACATCTGACTAATGTGGACCTGAATTAATGAAAATAAAAAGAAAATTGAACTGACTAACTATTGGTCTGGTGCAGACAAGTGAAGACTCTAACCGTTAGATTGATAAATTACACACATACCTTATGGAGTCAATGTGCATATACAGCAAAGCTGCAAAACCCTCCTTTTTTAGCTCGGGGTTGTAATCACAGGGTTACTCACAATACAGCAGATTGATACATTGTAATATGTCATATTTATTTCACAATAACAATGAGCTCCAGAGAAATTCTGCAATATTTAATATATTAAGGGGCATTCATGTAATTGTTGATCAAGGTATCTGATTGAAAAAAAAAAAAAGTTCAAGCACAGGATGTACATTTTATTTTATGTTTATATTTCAACCAGGAAATAAACTCACAGGCAGCAGCACCATAAACAGTTTCACACAAACAACAAGCAGCCAAACATACTAATGCAAAAATACATCAAAATCATCAGCACAAACGCATCAGGGAGAAATTCTACAGCCAGATGTGTCAGCCTCCAAGTCCTTTAACATCCTCTTAAAAGCCTCCAATGAGAGACGCTCGTTAAGTTTCAGCTCTTTTATGTATTTACTCGCCACAATTTGGTGTCGGCAAAACCTCTTCAGGATTCTTCCCGCTGTCAACGTCTTCCTTTTCTAATTTAACTTTGGTTTACGTTTCCCTCGTTGATGTTATCAGCACCAACGTGAGGAGTCACTCAGCACTGATGAGTTACTGACAGCGCTCATTTAAACAAAACAAAAAAAGAAAGAAAGTATCAATATTGTGCAACAGCGACTTGATGAACTTGATAAATGTTGCCAATGAGTCAGGATGATGATATGAGATACTCCCCAACTCTAATCAAAAATGATGTCATCTACACGCCCATCTAATCAACGTGAACAGCCCCGACAATGACTCTATGTGCTGCGTTCACACATTCGCTCACCTGAATTTCACTTTAAGTCAAACTGAGGAGCTGCTGTTAGAAAGTCTGTTCAGACTTCAGGACGGCTTTCAGACGTTTGAGTTCTTACTTGCAGCCCATCACGAATGTCGTTTGCGGAAGCAGGTGTGAAAGAGGCTTTTGTTAGCTAATCGCTTCTAAAATGCTCTCAGTGATTCGTTTGTAACTTCAGATGGACTGTTTTCTTTTTTTTTACACGTCTACTTAGAACTCCCTCACGCAGGACTTCTCCTAAGAACTTTTCTGTGTTTTTATGCCTGTGTGTGTGCATTCAACTGCTGTCGTCAGCAGACCGTAATCCCTCTGAGCCTTCCCGTGTGTATGTTTGTGTTAGTCCATTTTTACCCGGTTTGGAAAATGCCGGACTGCATGTTTGTGTGTTTCTGTGTGTGTGTGTGTGTGTGTGTGTGTGTGTGTGTGTGTGTGTATGAGAGATGTTCAGCGCAATGCCCTTTGATACAGAGAGAGTTTTAGAAATGCAATTTCCTCCCTTTCTGTATATGGGTGTATTCATGTTGGGTTTATTAGAATATGAAAGTGTTGCGCCGCGGTGCCAGAGTTAGCCTCTCTCCGCCCCCCCCCACCACCACCACCCAGCCCTGTCCGCTCTTCCTCGCCTCCTTGCTCTCCTTCTCGCTCTTTCTTCGGCCTCAGCGGTCTCTCCGGCTGGCTCATGCATTAGAGATGAGGGGCTGGAGAGAAGAGGGAGACCAACACCAGGGGAGATCAACAGCTTACACCAGGAAACTCGCCATTATAAACAGAATCAACACGCCTCCCACATCAGACACTTTCAAGTCTCGATGTACGTGTGTGTGTGTGTGTGTGTGTGTGTGTGTGTGTGTGTGAGTGAGGGCATGTAGAAGTAAGGAATAGTCTAGCATGCGTTTTAAAGTTCTAATAGTCTCTCTCTATAAAATTCTGCTTAAATAGTTTTTCTTGCTCTGAACCTGAATGAAGAGGACACTCTTCCCTGTAAAAAGGACGCGAGTGCAGAAGAACAAAAAGCACAGTTATAGTTTTTATCATTGACACCTTTCAGGGAATAAAAGATTTCAAGAGAAGGATTGAAGAGTTGTGCACAGAGAAGGGCCTTTGTCACGCTCGTCCTTTCTGTAACTCACACAGTATGTGTCCCCACTCTTCATTGAGCCGGGACATAATGCCTGGCAAAGAGCTGGGTCCCTGCTCTTCAGGAGGAGCTCCACACAGAGACGCTGCTTGTTCAGAGTCGCCCCCCCGAGAGGAGAGGTGGAGAGGAGGCACATAAAGGTAAGGCTCACCCGTGGGGCAGAGTCTCTGTTCTCCTGTCAGCAGGCTGAAGGTGAAGTCAGCTCGGAGGTGATCTGCGTCGTCCTCCCTGTCTTCAGGAGAGTCAGTCTCCATGACGTGTGTGATATTTGATTAGTCTCTGTTTTGCTTTGAGGGATTCTTCCTCTGTTCATGCGGACAACAATTAACATGGATCTTCTGACACTGGTCACTCAGTACATCTTTTACACGAACACACTGCAAGCTTCTCCTAATGTGCTGCCTTGTCAGTGGATGAAGCCAGAGCTGCACAGATTAACAGCATCTACCAGTTTGGATCAGATATCCACTCTGACAGTGTGCATAGGTGAGGGCTTTGAGCACAGATGCTTCTGTGCACAGGAACTTCTTTTAATCTTATCTAAGCAAAGTTACATCATTAAAGGAAGTAGACTGATCAGATGATATTCACTATCAGCAGGTTCTTTCTTATTAAAACACTCAATTATTCAAAAAAAAAAAAGATCTTTCCTCAATACAATAAAACCTGTTTTTAATTTTTGTTTTCAATATTTACCATTTCTGTTTACTCATTTGTATGAAGTTTACATCGACTTCCACCTTTACATTCCATCAGAAAACACTTTTCTGTTCATAACGACTGACCTCTCACAGTCAGTATGGGGTGGTCCTCTCACCCTCCCACCCCCCACTGGCCAAGGGGCTAATGTTCACCAGGCCCCCATCCAGACAGGGGCACTCCTCTAGCCTCTGACCCCAGCTCCCTCCTCCCTCACCTGGGTCAGCCCGCAGAGGACGGGGCCTGGGAGAAGATTAATGGAGCTCACTGCTGGAGCAGGTGTGTGTGTGTGTATGTGTGTATGTGTATCAGAGAGGAAGTGGAGAGAATAACCCAGGCCTGTATTTGTAACAGAGATTTGGTGCTGGAAAGGGGAACAAAATATTTACTCATAGACTCGTAAGAAAAATCGTTTCTTTTTTTTTTCTTCTTCGTCTTTTTAACAAAATGTGTTTTTTTTCATTTTTAAGATGATTTCTAATCGGGTTTACTGTAACCAAGTTGATCTTCTTCAGGTAGCAAGTATAAACACTATTTAGCAGGTGAATATGCAGCCCCACGTGGCACAAACGCAGAACACCCCCCCCCCCCCCCTCCTGTGTGTAAAGAGTGCTGGTTCAGCAAGGTCTTCTGTTCATTCTCAAGGTGTCCTCCGTGCCGGGCTCTTTTCTGAAGGCCCTTTTAATGGATTGGCCTGATATACCTTCCAAATGGAGCACTTTGAGCGTTAATTCGCTTTCTGATAAAGATCCCCCCCCTTTTACCTTCCCTTTCTATAAGTCTTCCCCCCCCCGATATGAAGTACACAAGGAAGGGCAGATGAGCACAAAATCCTCTCTCTGTGTCAGGCCGGGTGGGAAAATGGACCGGGGTGAAAAAGAATCAATTGGATCCCCCATTCATGTGTTAGTGGGGTGGAATGAGGAGACTGTATTGTGGAGAATGGCTGGAGCTTGCAACCCCATTGCCTCTGCAGACTAGCCCTGTGTCTGGGGGGGGAAATTGGAGCCTTTCTGTCGGCTTTGTGGCGACAGCAGGGGTTATCACTGGGATCTGGCCATTGGCAGGTATAGCTGTCAAAGCTGTCAGTGCCTCTGAACTCAGGAGGAGCATGCCTGCACGCATACAGTATGTGCACACACAGACACACTCGCAGGCAGAAGCTTCTCTGAGCCCCCACATGCAGTCCACATGTACAAACAAACCGAAAACATGCAAACAGCATCTAAATTGTGCAAGCATGCTATATAAGATAAGCGGTACATTTTTGGACAACCTATTACCGCTCCAAAGCTCATTCAATCTGTTAACCCTTCCCCGTGTCAGAGTCCCCTGCTGCATTTTTTGGCTGTTCCCAAGAAGGAGCACAATAGAGGTGGTTTGACCTGTTTGCCCACTCAAGTGTGACATTATTGTGCCCCACTCGCAGCCGGACTTGAAAACTTCTTTTGCTCCAACTACAAATTAAACATCATGTCTCTACACAAGTGCTTACATGGTCAGATTCTTATGAATAACTTCCCTCCCCGCCTTCATTACCCATCTCTACAGGAAAGTGCTCGATGTCTACTGGCCCCTCTGATGCAATGTGGTGTGCTGGAAGCCTCCGACTCTTCAAACACTTTCTCTCGCGCTCAATTATTTATTTATTTTTTTCTGTCACTGACTGAGCGGGAGCAGCGCTCTGAGCAGTTTGTATTTCTTTGTTCATCACTGGGAAACGAGGGCTGAAGTAAAGCTGCCTTTTCTTGTCGTCTTGGATGGTGGTTTATTTGTTTGATCAGTTTGCAATATTGTGTTTTCATCCTGAGCGTGTGTGTGTGTGTGTGTGTGTGTGTGTGTGTGTGTGTGTGTGTTGTCAGTGTGAGAGAGAGAGAGCTGCTCTCCCACCCAAAGAGTAAGAGACAGAGAGTAAAGTCATGTTTACAGTGTTGTCCCAGTGGATGAGAGCTCCCTGCGGTTCAGCCCAATTATGAGCGCAGAAATTAGAGCAGCCCAAAGCATATGCACATCTGAGCTCTGGAGAGGAGGATGGAGATTGGAGGGAGAGGGCGAAAAGTGCAGAGCACAGGACCCAGTGGGCTCGCACTCAGACCATTTCCAAACACGCTAATTAATATGCTCTTGTACAAACACACACACACACACACACTATCGTACAAACACACACACACGCAAACGCTTTGTCGCATTTTTTACAAGGTTGACTTTATAAAAAAAAAACCTCCTTGATCACTGATTTCATTATTGAGCGTTCTTCGACTTCTTCATTCTAATATTTAGTCTGTCAAACACTCCAACAAAAGTCCCTTTTAAAAGACTAAATCCATCCTCTCTCACCTTCTCCCCTTCGCATGGCCCTGCAACCTTTCCCCCCTCCCTCTCTCTCCCCCCCTCCTGAAGCGAGACACTGAAAGACAGAGACAGAGAGCTAATCCAACAGCATGTTTGATGCATTTTTAAACAGCTCTGGACTTTTTCAAGTTTCCAGCCAACAGAAGATCTCATCTGCTATAATTTAATCAGCGGGTGGAAGAATCACACTGCATATTTAAGCAACATTAAATATCTCCAGTTCTCCCTCTCCGGCCACTTAACGGAGGGAAGAGGAAGAAAAAAAAGAGGATTTTATTTTATTTCCTGCGTATTTCCCCCCATTTACACTCTTTCATCTGGCACTTAAAAGAGGCAGTGATTTGTCTAGTAATTACCATCTCTTTTCTGGAAAGAGAGAATGTTCAAGCGCTGTTAGGAGAGTCGTCGTTGTTCTGGCACGCTGGGCGGAAACATGGAGAAGGACTTTAAAAGCACTGGGGTCAGGAAGCAGCTTTTAACACACTATCCAATCTATTCAAATTACTGTTAAATCCTGTGTAAGAGACACACTTTTAATACTTTTGTTCCATCTAAAGCAGAAAGTAGACTGCCAGTGCAACAAATATACCAGTCTATAATGCTGAGACATGACATAATAAAATTATATCTCCACGTTCAGCCGCCACCATCATCCATCGTTTGATTGATAGCTTGCATTTATTAATTGTGTATTGCAAGCGGCTTTTTTTTCACTGCACAAAGAAAATGGTGGTATACTGTTCAGAGAAAAAAAAACCTTATGGAGTGCTGGTGTGATCAAAAACACTCCTCAATTAGAGACAATACGTGTCAGGTAGAGGCGGGACAAATTGGTTACAGTCTATGGGTCTGAACTTCCAACGTTACAGTAGACTGAGAGCTCGACGACCGTACTCCACCAGGTACAAACAGATGGTTCTGGAAAGAGCTACACAGCTGCACAGAAACTGTGTGTCCTGGCCTCTGCTGAACACAATGGAAATCATCACGCACTATGACAGTTCAAAGCTGTTTTTTTCCTCCTGAAGACCCCGAGAAAGACTGCTTATAAACTGGTGCGACTTATAACTCCTATAAGGTACAATATGTAGAAATCACAAGGTTGTTATTTATTCTTCTTCAAATGATTCAGTAGTTGTCTTAAGATTTATAAACTGTCTACATTTCAACAATGTTTGTGTGTGTGTGTGTGTGTGTGTGTGTGTGTGTGTGTGTGTGTGTGTGTGTGTGTGTGTGTGTGTGTGTGTGTGTGTGTGTGTGTGTGTGTGTGTGTGTGTGTGTGTGTGTG
>NC_136696.1:13838569-13910603 GCF_947650265.1 Symphodus melops | reverse complement strand
GATCTGATTGGTCGTCCGACCTGCTTTCTCGTAATTGGTCAGTCGTTCAGCTTTGTTCTCGGATATGTCGCGCTCCTTTTACCATATTGGTAATGCTACAGTCAGTCTGAGGGGAGCTGCCTACAATCAACCAATGGGCTTGGATCAGTAACATCTTTGTCTTGTGATGTCACAACACAAATTTTCAACAAGGGGGGCTAGGGACCGAGTGTTACGTGCAGCTAGTGCTCATGCTAACAGGAGGACGTACGAGAAGCTGCGTTTCGGCAGACTTTGAAATTTTGCAAATAGATGAAAGACCTGGAAAACACACAAGTCACTCTGAACATCATTTCTTCGTCCTGTTGAGTTCACCCCTATATATATATATATATATTGTATGCTGTCCTCCTGCAAAAAAAGAGAGAGAGAGATTTTCAGCAAAGACTTTCTCCCATGATATATATATATATATATTTTATTTATTTAGTTTTGCCTTTTTGATTTCTGAATTGCTGTTGCAACGCTCGAATTTCCCCCCTGGGGATCAATAAACTAATATCTTATCATAAAGAGCATATAAAACCAGAAAAAGCATTATATGGGGCCTTTAAGGCTCTGACCTTAGAGCAGTTCTCAGACTCGAATGCAGGGCCTTGCTGCTGGTCATCCCCATTCTCTTCCCCTTACACCCTGCATCAACTAAAAACAAAAATGGACCAAAAAATGAGCTGCACGTTCAAGCTGAAGACGTAGGTACAAAACAAATGTAGAAACTGAAAGTCAGAATAAAAATGCACCTTAAACTGATGAGGTGCAAAGTCCATTGTTGCCCATTGTAGAGACATGGTAGAGCAACACAGCAGATGTATTATATTATCATTCTGCCAATACCTCTGCCCAAAGATCCCTAAGTGTACAATACTGGACGGTCTACATATTTCACACTGGTTTCCATACTGGGCTGTGATGGCTACTTCTTGTTCAGGCTTTCCTGTAAAATATGTCCTTTTAAGTCAATCGATAAAGATGGTCACATATCATCAAGGATTATCATTTGAACTTCAATGAATGTCAATTCCTCTCATTTTTCATTCCACTAAGAAATCATAATGACCTTAAATGGAACTTGGTATTAGTCAAACAGCAGTGACTGCATGGAGGGCTGCAGAGTTGAAAGTATTCATTGGGGGGAGGCTGAGCAGTCCTTTCATGTAGGCTTCTACTCATCCTTAAGTTATTAGGTTTCATGTCCAAACTCACAAAACACACAGCACTGCTGCTCCTGTAGGATTAGTCTAAGCTTGACATTACATTCAATAGATGTGTGCTTTACATACATATATGTGTGGGTCCCCATGTGTGTAAAAGCACTAAATCATTCATATCTCCCCCTGCTTTCCCTTTAATTGGCCCTCTTTCCACATTTGTCGGGATGCCACCCCCTTTCCTCGTCCTTATCCCCCCCCCCCCCCCTCCCCCCCATCACCCGGCTCTGCTCTCGACCTGACCTTAATTGATTGTAATGAGCACAAGCTCTTTTACCCTCCTCCCTGCATTCAATCTTCTCTTTCGTCTTCCTGTTTCGTTTATTGGCTGTGTGTAGCAGGGAGGAAGACATGAATTCCTTGAGTGTCCATATGAGTGCGGAGAAGCTGTGGAAATTTGTACCAGTCAGGATATACCCACTATTGGCTCAAGTGTTATTCAATTAACACTGGGCCACATTTTTTAAAGGAAAATGTTCAGTTCTTCTTTCTCATTTTTACCACTTTGGCATGTGGCACAGCCTTGGTAATCATGTATCAGCACAAAGCCTGAGTATCCATGAAGAGATCCCGCTTGTTCCACACTTCATCATGTAATTTTCTAAGAACTCTATAGATGTCCCGAAAAGCCGCACTTGAAAGGCGACCAAATATGGAAATAGTAAGGCACGGTAAGGTAATCATTGTGTTGTACATGCGTCCATGTCTTTAATAATATGGCTTTTTTTTAATCACAAAGGGTAGACTCAAGTTTTACCCTCAAAAGACCCCTTTTAGACTCTTCCAATACATTGACTTTGATTTCTCAGTCTTGTTCCTCCTCTCGTTTTTGGTCTTCTGGTTATGAATGACCCCTATATGATGTCACCATGCTCATTCATTACAACCCCCATTTTTTTTTGCGTCGGAATGCCATTATGATTAAACACCATGTCGAAGCCAACTATCAATCTACACCTCCGTAATCAGCACTTAAGGGATTGGGCAATATATATGAGCAATATATACCATAAACACACACACACACACACACACACACACACACACACACACACACACACAGTACATATGCAGAGCACATACATGCCCCCACATTCACGTACATGTTAGTGTTAGCGCTGAGTGGTGAAGTTACAGACATGTTTTAACCGTGTAATGTATGAGCTTTGACATCCCACAGATGATAAAGTACACAATCGTTTGAATGTAAGGTCTTGGCACTCTGTTAATGCCACAATATTTCCATGCATGACAATATACCCACATTTACTCCCTCGATAGTACCAGAGTAAGGCATGCAAATTGCTCTAATATGAAGACCAAGTCCTTCAACCTTTAAGGCCAAACTCAGGTCAAAATAATCATCTCTGAAATGTAACTGATGATGTTGAGTCATCAGTCGCAAAGGTTCCTCCTTAAAGTGTGTGAATGCATGTGTGATAAATTCAAATTGTGAGTTTGACTGATGTTAAGTTGGTACTTACATTAAAGTCCAGTGATCATCAAGGTCTATAAATGACAGCTCGATACGAGTGAGAGCTTTCAGCCTAGCCTAGCATTGATCCATTGACTTATGGACAAATGGGAACACCGATGACACAAAAACACACAGACACACACATACATAGTCACACAGTTATACACACAATCCCAGACAAGCAGCTTTCGGTGACCTCTAAGCTACTAAGATATTGCAGTCCAGGTCAGAGAGGACAGCAGGGTGAGAGAGTATGACATCATCGACCTGTCTGTAACATGTCTTTTCCCCATATGCGATATGGAGGTCAATGGCAAAGGTTTTTTTTGGTTTGTTTTCACACATTTTCTTTTTCTTATTTCTAGAAAGCTGGTACAATGTAATTTATGAAATTTATTTAATGGAATAAATCAACTTTGCTTTGAGGCTTGAGAAAAACTCATTTCATGAGCCACAGGGGAAATGCCAATATTATATCTATTAATGGAAAGACATCCATTATCTTAATTTTATGTTTGTTAATTTTTCATCTTTGTTGTTTTTCTCTTAGTTTGTTCTGTAATTGCACAGTTTAAACTTCTGTGAAAATATTTAATTCCAAATTTAGATTAAAATAATTCATAATATATAGGCCAAACATCTCTAACAAAAGCAGCATATCTTCTGTGAAGGGACACTTATTTTATTATAATAATAGATAGATGTCACCTGCTGCACATTCTAGCAGCATGAAAGTGAAACAGATTGAAGCAGCCTGTGACCCCTCACCTTTTCTCGCTCTGTCTCAGTCACTTGTGCCAACACCGACTTTTTTTTATTATCTATATTGAATCTTTGATCACACTTTACCTGTTGAATCCTCTTTAAAATCATCTTTAAAAACGTGCAAATATCGAACTTGTGTTGCTCTGAATAAGTCTGAGTCTGAGTGTCTGTGAACAGAGGCAAACGATGACAGCTTGGCCTGTCTCAAATGAACATTTCCTCTGCAGACTGAAGTTCAACTTCTGTATTCAAAACATTTTTGACAAATTGGTGGTGGACACTGCCTGCAGCCTCTCTGCTCTGTACTTAAGCCTTTTCACTTTTGATCAGGCTACAGCGCCGCCACAGAATCAGTGTAATGCAGTAATTACAGTTAAATTTGCCCAATTCAGTAAGCGCTGTGCTTAAAAACACAATTTCATAAAAAACACTACTTTACATGATTTTAGTTTTGATTAGTTATTATGCGTTTTATTTCACTTCTTGATATGGAAAGTGACATTAGAAGACAAAGCTTACACAGTCTCACTGGCTTGTAGTGGATGTGTTGTGTATTATACAACAAAAAAAAAATACCTCAAAGCATTGTGACCTACATATTAACTGTCACATATAACAGCCCACATAGTTATGGGGGGACCTTTGATATATTGAACAATGGTGAAAAGTAAGTTTCTGAAATGTTTCTTTCACCTCACAAAATAACCTGCGTTAAATAAAGATCTGGAGTTGTGGGTGATGGCAGGTTGATGTCAGGGTCCTGCACTCAACACACTCAACATATAGAGTATATAACTACATAAATGTTACAGCCTGGTCCTGCTGAGAGGTGGGTACGATCAATACATCTGAATGAGATGCTTGCATTTGTACCCTCCCCTATTACACACACACACATGCGCGCACACACACACATGTGCACGCAAACACACACACACACACACACACACACACACACAGTCAGTCACCCACCCACCCTTCCCCCTGTCTTCACCTGTCTGCAGAGGTAAACACATGCATTTAAATCAGTTGTGGGGTGCCGTGGTAACAAAGACAAATGATGTTGTATGTAATATTTTTCTATTAACATAAAGTAATATAAAGTGAAGGGCAGCGGTGTATGGAAGGAGTTAGGGGCTAATGTCCCGTATCAGATGTGGACAATGTCAGGGCTGCATACTGAGCAGTGCATGTCCTTCTCTCCCGCTGTGTGTGCGTGTGTGTATGTCTCTGTGTGTGTCTGTGTGTCCAGCCCTTTTGACTGCTTGCAGGCAGTGACACACTGGGCTGCCAACGCTTGTATTATTCCAGCCGCCTTATTAACCCCTCTGCCCTCATCCTATCTCCTTACCCCCCCCCTCCCCCTTCCCCCGTGCTCTCAGATGAACCGATTGTATATCTAAACTAACCTTAGCTCTGCTTCTGTATCCCTGTCACCGTGAACAACACGTACTTAACATCTGTCAAGAAATAACACGTCATATTTTCCCCTTCCTCTCTCTCTTGTCTCATGGGCTTTCTTGCAGTTTGGCCCCTCTAGTGACACTTTTGTGTAACAAGTGTGAGAAAACAAATTCTCCACTTCTCCACTGCTTTACATTGCGGGATGGCTATTCTCGAGTAACTGCATTTTAAAACTGGAAAAGGAAGTTCAGGGAAGTTAAATACAACTGTTATCAGGATCTGCAACTTATCGTTTGCTTTTGTATGTAATTATTTTATTTTTTAATTATCATTCAGGTTTTTTTTTTTTAGTCTTGGTCTGCTCGATGTTTCAGCCTCTTAAAGGAAGTTTTGTCCTGCCACTGTAACATTGCTAAATGTAGCTTAGTGCTGCTCTGCTGATGGATTGATGTTGTGTCTTTGTAGACAATATAATGAAAAGGAAGGTCTTTTGCATGTATCCCTTACACTATACTTGTTGGTGAATGAAACACTGTTTTCTGCCTTATTTTCTCTGTGTGTCTGAATTTGTGCTCTGTGACTGTGTGTCCTTTCATCCCATTATTATCCTCCTTATGCTATGGGATAGACAGGAATACGGTGCTGGTCTGCTTGAGCCTGGTGGGCGTATGGATTGGATCCACTGTAATCTACTGTGAGACACTGCTATCACTGAGAGGCTCACAAAACGCAGACTCAGCCCTTATTAACACACACACATCCCACTAACGCTCGGGGATTTCAGGGGAAGTGAATGAATAGTTTCAGGTCACCAGCTAGATTCCCGTCGCAGGATGCTGCATCAGCGGGAAGAGCAGAGAGGATGTGATCAGAGCTGCCTTCACTGTCCTTAACTCCACTGTCTGCCCCACACAATGTCAGACTCACACTCACACAGACACAGACACACACACACACACACACACACACACACACACACACACACACACACACACAATAACACATGTTCACACGGGTTGTCTCCTGAGGTAAGATGTGACGTAAAAAAAAACTTGGAAGTAGCGGACGAAGCCCTCTATACGGTGCTTTAATGAGCATTTTCTCCTTTATATCTCTGCTTCGTGTAGTTCGGAGAAATTGCACTATTAACAAAGGAGTTGAGAACAACATACTGACTAACAGAAAACATAATGCAGCCGTTTATTCATGTGCACAGAGATCGTAGTGGTCCTGGTCAACACCCCCTCATGTTGGCTCGAGATGAGTCCTCTGGATGATAACCCTGCTGTGTTCTCACATCAGCTACCTTGGACTTGCCGTGCAAAAAAACATTTTGGGGTCTGGCAAGAGAAAGTCCAAGTGAAAAATGTGGCTGTTTGCGTTCACGTATACAGCTCCTCTTAGCAAATATAAGTAGTCTTTCAGGATTTTGCAAGTGTAAAAGCCAAATACAGAATTTGTGAGTTAATGTTGTTGTGGTATAAATAAAGGTTTGTCTTATCTTATCCTAACTGCAGTTTAAGATCCAAAACATACGGAAGCAGTTTAACTTAACCAAGGAGTTTTGCTGCCTGAACATAATAATGGTTAAAGGTTTGATTTAAATAGCACATATAAAGAAGGACAGTAGCCCAGTGTGATTTACCATTAAGTACCATTGAGGGGAAAAAAAACAAGCAAAGTGAAAGTCTAAAAACTGTTGCAAATATACCAAGCAATGCAATTACCAAGAAATGATCAAGTCACCAAAAGGCCAGAGCAGCGATATCAGATCAATGAAATGTTTCAAGACTTTAAAGAACAATGGGACACATAACAATGTTATATCTGTAAATGGTAAGAATGATTTGAAGTTGAAAGTATTAAAAAGGAAAGGGGACGAGGTTGTCGATAGTCACAGTGCTTGTGTGTCTTATCGCCTGAGGAAGGAGTTGTGGTGCACTCAACCTCGTAGATCTGCCATCATTTTTTTTCAATTTCTGTCTCTGGATGTCCAAAAGACAAAAAAAAAAAAAAAGTGTTTTACTTGACAGCAAGCTTAGTGCTTCACATGCTAAGTGCATATTTGTTATTGCTTACAGCACATGACTAGAACCCTGCACTTGCCAAACTGAGAGTGAGACATATGGATCTCATACATGTGGCCACTGAACGAGTTGCAGTTGCTGATGAGTTGGTTGTGGAGACTGCGCGCAGTGCATCACCTTCAAAGACAACAAACATTCAAGGATGTCTCTTAATCTGGACTCCACAGTGCAATGTGCAGTAAAGCTCCCTCTGAGTGGTGTTGTCTAAATCACAAGTGGAGCGATATGTGTTTTAGGGCTCTCCCTGCCTTTGTTGAGCTGCAGTGTCTGGATCAAACATGAATATTCATTCATCAGACGGAGGAGATGTTAGCACAGGGAAGGAAGAATGTCTAGAGGGCTCATCCTTTATCGTTCTCTTTCACTATCACAGACTCTCTCTCTCTCTCTCTCTGTCTCTCTCTCTCTATCTCTCTTTCTGGCGTCGCTCCTCACATCTAATACTTCAAGTACGGCAGTTAATTTAAGATCTATTATAAATGATTAATTCAATATTTATGAATATTTTAAACTTCCTATTAAATTACTTTGTATCTGTTTAGCAGTACATCTTTCCGGATTCTTTATGTACACTCAAAAAGACAAAACTGTTACTCGTGTGAGATGAGTTTTTTCCTTTTGGTGTGTCTCACAATTAAACCAATGTTATTTCTCCCCTCAGTCTTGCAGCACAAATACTTTGTGTGTGTTTGTGTCTGAACATAAGGACGCCTCTGACAGTGTGTGTGTGTGTGTGTGAGAGAGAGAGAGAAAGAGGGAGAGTACGTGGGAGAGTTTGCTCCACTAGCTGTTGGTGTTAGGAGATAAGCGTGGAGGAAAGTCTCCTTTCTTCCTCTTTCAGGACCATTACCTTTCATTCCAATCACAGAGGAGAGCCCAGGGGAGGAGGAGGAGGAAGAGGAGAGGTGGGGGTTGTTGGGGGCTTTGGAGGTAGGCAGAGGTGTTCGTGACTTTGTCCTACAAGATGCTTTGAGACGAGAGAGTGTTTAGATGAGCAGTGTTTTTTAATGATCACTTGAATTGCTCTTTTTCCAGCAGCTCTATTTCTATCTGTTTAAAACAATCACTTAGTTTGAAAGCAGCTCACATGTATGATTCAAAGAACACAAACAATGAACTCTTAGGCAGCATTACTCTGATTGAGTCATTTTATTCTCACCTGATGATGAGCCCACAACCATTACATAGAGTTTTAAGTTACTTTATTCTTGCATCGTTTTTCTAAAGAACGCGTTAGGCAGGGTTAAATAATTATAGCTATAATCACAGCAAGATACCTGCTATTGTCCCACGAGGAGTGCTTGTTTGTTTTACAGCTGGCACATGATCATGTCTGAATGCAGAAAAGTACACACAGCTTGCTACACACAGAGAAGCTGAATTACACACAAACAGGATCCTATGGTTATGCACTTAATGGAGCGATGTCAGATGAGTGAGGAGGCTGCCCATCGTCAGCACCCCTGAGCTGGTGGCTGTCGGTTCAATGCCATGCTTAATGGCACGTCGGCATTGCTCAGGCACCTCTCAAGCTACTAGATCAATTTCCAGATTTGATCCTCTTGGGGGCTTGAACAGGCGACTGTCTGTTTCCCAGCTCAAGTGCTAACAGGCTGAGCTACTGCCAAACAAAATACGAATGAAATAAAAAAAGCAAGACAGACAGTTAAAAAGTATAAACTAAACAAGTTAAAAGCTGGTTTAAAAAAGTCTACATGTAACACTGTTATGATAGGAAATTCTGCTCAGCTTACAGTAATAAGGGTAAAAATAAACACATTTGCTCACATAACAGTACCCTATTAAAATAATATTACATTTAAAACACCAACATTTATGGAGAATGTAAAGTACACATGCATTATTAGATGATATATTTTTCCAACAATGTGCAAACAAGAGGAAAACAACCTACAGATCTCGTCTCCTGGTGACACTATAACAGATGATGATGTAATTGCAATGAGAGGAAGCTGCATCTAAATCATCTCTGTTTCTGGACTGCTGTGCTTTCACACAGGAAGTGTGGTTGATCTCGGAGAGGCTGATCGGGCTGAGAAATCGATCAGAAAGCAATAGATCTTGTGAGAGGGTCGTATTGATCCCTCCCCCTCTCTCATGGTCGGGATTATCTGCAGCGTGGATAGATCACTGGCACTTACAGAGATAATGGCACCGCTGCAATAACTGTAACTCAGATATGTGAAACTTTTAAGTACATGATATTTTAACCAATTCTGTGACTCGTAGCCCATGTGGTGTTTCACACACACAGACATTTTTCAATTCTACAGCTCTTAAAAATCTATTTCACTTTAAGTTTTACAAAAAAAGATCTTTTCAATCTGATCTTTGTGTACCGTCTGCTGCTTGGTATATTATCACAGCTATTCTTCATATAACGTTAAGGATGGATGGCCAGAGGGAGGGTTTCAGAGGAAAATATTCATATTAAACATTCATTTTAATATTAAATGAACTGAGCTGTATTACATGATGATCAGTTTTTAACCTCAAAACTGATCCTCGATCCCCAGCTGTCATTCGGTGTCTTTGTTGCTCCAGCAGTCCGTCACTTTCCGTCATGTCATTGGCTTAAGTAAAGGACACTATATGATCTGGTTGTGTGTATGTGTGTGTGTGGGTAAAAGGGGTTTTGACATCCCGTAAGGGTGACATCAGTGATGTGTGACCGTTGGTCGGCCAGGTGACAACAGTGAAGGCTGATTTACTAAAAGGACAGGAGCATCAGAGTAGAACCTGACCACACATCCTTCACACTGTCAGACAGATAAAACCTCCTCTGTCCGTCACTGAGAGAGAGAGAGAGGGGAGGGGGGGGGGGTGCTCTCTGTCCTTTTTTTAGGACAAGGCTTAGCTCCCTTTATCTTCATGTCAAAATGTCCTTCTCTCCATGTCACCCTGTATTCAACCCCTGTATGCCAGTTTCTACCAGATGTTGGCTTAAGTGCGTGTGTGTGTGTGTGTGTGTGTGTGTGTGTGTGTGTGTGTGTGTGTGTGTGTGTGTGTGTGTGTGTGTGTGTGTGTGTGTGTGTGTGTGTGTGTGTGTGTGTGTGTGTGTGTGTGTGTGTGTGTGTGTGTGTGTGTGTGTGTGTGTGTGTGTGTGTGTGTGTGTTCTCACAGGTACATGTGTTTATTGTGTGTTGGAGAGCTCATGCATTTGAATTCTTCGCTCTCCCTCCATCCGTGCGGTGCCAATCTCATCTGGGATGTGAGGCATGTATGTGTTATCAATACGCCCTTGTGCTTCAAGTATTGTAATCAATAGCCTTATGATTATCATGATTATCCATGTAGGGAAGGCATAAATGATTTAAAACAGGGCGAGGATGAAAGATGTTTGCTCTTCACATATAAGTCAATAATTAATGCATGTGATTAATCTGTCAACAACGTCGAGTGTGAAATGATGATGAGGAGGGTGTCTGCTGTGTGTGTGTGTGTGTGTGTGTGTGTGTGTGTGTGTCTGCTGTGTATGTGTGTGTGCCTGTGTCAGAATGGCCTTGATTCCCCCTCTAGAGATCACAGCTCTGGGACTTTATGACATGCCTACCCGTGCGGTCCTGATGGCATTCTTGTTATCTGTCCTGTTTGAAATTCTTCAATTAAGCCTTTTATCAATAACCACAAAGATGGACACACACTGCGCACTCTGAGTCATTTATATGGTCAGTTATATGTGCATACATAACAACAGGTCACATATGGAGCTCAGGATCATAGTTTGGCAAACTGTGCCTGTTCACAGGAGGAGAGTGTGTGATTTTAAATTGTTAGCCTGTATATAAGATCTTTTAGTGAGAAAAACAAATGATGCTTTATGTCGTTCCCCTGTCTGACTTCATGCTTGGTTCTACTTGTATTGCTCTTTGTAACCCAACAAAAACACGGTGACGCTTTTTGTGGCCTGATACTTTGCAGTCTTTTTTAAAGTGTAGGTCATACACTCACAGAATACAGATCTTTCCATCTGTTCTACTTTACTTCTTTTTTTTCTCCCTCAGTGACACATTTCGATTAGCTGGATGGCTTAATGTCACATTGTGGGAGATGGTTTTATTTCTGACTTGACAATCGACACCTGTGGCACACAGTAAACGCATCAAACAGATAGAGGAGGAAGGGACGATGAAGTTGAGATGTTTTGATTAAGCAATGACGAATCCCTTCTGGACAAGTTGACGTGTTGACACTGGTGAGGAAATGTGGCTGATCCTGCTCTGAACAAAAGTTACATTTCTTTTTTTGAGTCAAGAAATGTGGTTGCAATTTCTTATTAGTACGTTGTCAAAAAAAGTATTCGTCAGTCGTCAGCACTGACATTTTACTGGCAGCAGTTCCTCAAATGTTCAAACATGACCATGTCTCTGTTTCCTGCTAATAATCCACATGCGTCATTCTCTCCAGCTCTTTTTAAACTTCTCCAACTTAACAAAGTCAAAGTGTAAAACAGGAGAAAGTTTATCAAAAGGATCTTGTGCCCCCCATGTTTCTATATCCTCCTCACAAACTCTCTCCCCATCTGTGTGTGTCTAAGAGCCTATCTTGCCTGCTATCATTTCCTGAATGACCTCTGCTTTCAGCCTATGATGGATTGTATTGCGCTCATGGACATTAATTTTCCTGAACCAGGCAAAAAAAAAAAAAAAAAAAAAAAAACTTTACTCACAGGAAGAGCATGTTGGTACAAGGGTAATTCCATAAAACAACAACTAAGATACAGCAGAGTGTCGCTTGTATTAACAGCTCAGCGTGGGAGACTTTACACACTCCTCCCTCTTTCACTGTCTCGCACACTCAGTCTTCCTCTCTCGAAGGTATAATCAAGAGCGTTTGCTTGTTTCAGTCGTTAGTAGCAGGTATTTACACCCGCTCTCCCGTGAGTGTGTGCGTGGGTGTGTGTGTGCACAGTGTTCAGGTAAGTTGCAGCTGCTGTCTCAGTGGTGCTGTCTTCTCATTAAGGCGGGTAATGAGCTCAGTCACATCCACCTCTGCAGGTCACCCCAGGAGAGAGAGAGAGAGAGCGAGAGAGAGAGAGAGAGAGAGAGAGAGAGATAGGATTAGAAACAACAGAGGGGGTAGATGGGAAAGAGAGCGAGAGATACTCTGTGTGCTTGAGGGAAAAAGGGGATGTCTTAATCATGTCACCTGCCTGCCGTTCCACTCCACTGCCGCACCTTTGGGTAACTCCCTATTTACACTGCCATCCCCTCTGCATCCTGTGTTGCAGAGAGACTGGAGAAGCATGTGGGGAAAGCAGAAAAAATGAGTTGGGATGAGTCAGGATACAGTGGAGAGAGTCGCAGAGTTGGAGGAGGGACGGAGACAGAATGAGGTTGTCGGAGGAAAGAGGAAATAAAGGGTTAAAAACAAGCAGAGGGAGAGGGAAGTGTTAAAGAAGGAGGAGAAGGAGCGAAGGGGTGAGGAATAGAGGGAGTGTGTCTTCCCAGGAGTGAGCAGGCTGTCTTGTCGAGTAGTTCATCATTGTGTCCCCGGTGACTGTGTCTGTGGCCTGGCCCCGCTGTAGCTATAATAAGACATAAATAAGGAACAAGACTGCCTTATCTACACTGTGGCCCCCATCTCTTCTCCTCTACTCCGCTTTTATCCCTCTTTTTTTTTTCTTCTCACACACTTGAGCTGCAGCTGATGTAGAGTGGTGTGTTTTTAAGAAGCATTTTTCCAACATTTGAAACACTTACACTGTAAGATGATCGGACTACAGTTGTGATGCAACTTTACACACACACACACACACACACACACACACACACACACACACACAAAACCACACACTTCTATATCGTTATGATCACTTTATGACTGTTAAATCCCAACTTACTGCATGTTTAGAAACTGGGCACATTCTCGAGGACCCCTAACATGATTTATCTGCGTGTATACTGTCTGTGGATTTACTCAGGCTTTAACATATTATGTCATGGAGTTCTCACTGTAAAGTTAGATTTTCCTTGAAATGTTCCTGATCTGTTAAGAATCAAAGTTAAACTAAAAACATCCAGGTTCAATAAATCAGTCAATCTTTATGTGTTAAGGGCCAGTTCATAACACATTTTATATCAAGACACAACATAAAGAGCAGGTCAAAACGGTAAACAATACTCTTTGTTATATTGCACCTGGTTTATAATGCAGCTGGTCAACATTAAACAAGTAACAGTGGTCAGGAAGAACTTCTTTTTAACACACAGAAAGCATAAGTGTAACCAGATTCAGCAGCAGCTCAGTGTGCAGTCTAAAGCCTATAGCAGCATATTAACTTGGGACTGGTCCATGTCTGAGCCCTAACTATAGGCTTTATTATAAAGTAACCTTTTAAGCCTGTACTCTTGAAAAGTAGAGTACAGACCATGACTGGTGGGTGATTCCAAAAGAGTGGTGTCTGATAATTAAAGGCTCTACCTTCCATACCACTTTTCCAGACTTCAGGTATCACAAGCAGGCGACTGTAATGTTCCAGAGGAGTAATAAGGCACTCAGAGGTCGAGAAGATATGATTGTACCTTACCATAAAGAGCTTTGTAGGTGAGAAAAGGGAAGAACACCTCATTTTAAATCACACTGATATTTTTATTGTACTTAACAATATGCCATGTGGTTCACTCCATATTTATGTACAAAAAGTAAACAATAGTTGTATTGTTGTTCATTTCGTGAGTCTGTTTGAAGCAACGTTTTAAAAATACTATTTCCCATAAGTGCAGACAGTCAGAGACAGGCTGAAGACATACAGTAAGCAGAACAGTTAAGACATGACAACTTTCAGGAAACTCTTTGAGTGTGATGTTTCCAATGAAAATCCTGTGTTTAGATACTGAACATTTTAACAAAAGAAATTACACTTTTGTAAATTACACACAATATGATTCATGTTACCTTAGCTAAGGGGGCCACTTTCCAGGGGCCATAATAAACACATCTGTTGGGTTATTATTAGCCATTAGGCAGGAAGATAACAACACTTATTACAAATTTCACAAACAATATTTAACATACAATCAATACATTCTGCATTACCTTCTCCTTATGTTGGAGGACGGTTCCATAAAAGGCTTCTAAATATTTTTTTTTGGAGCATTTTTTAAATTTTATATTAGAATCTACTAAACCTCGTGCGTTCTGTTTTATGGTTGGGAGTTTTTAAACAACAGAATAACATTTAAATATATAATTTATCTTGTCCGTCTTTGGCTTTTTAATGTTACACCACACGATGTGTGTGTGTGTGTGTGTGCGTGTGTGTGTGCGCGTTTGTGTGTTACATCATTCCAGGTATTAAGCTGCATGTTTAATAGTCAGATTTGTGGCCTTATTGGGGAGTTGGATCTCAGATCATACACTTTATATCATATCTCACTTTAGTTTACACAACTTAATGTTACTTTACTCTGTGTCAAGCGTGGCCGTTTTTGTGTGGTTTTTGTGTGCGTGGGTGAGAGAGAGGGAGAGAGAGAGAGAGACCCCAGGAGAATGGGTTTTTTTCAGGGGCTTTGGTTCCTGCATCATTACCTCGACTGCAGACAAAGCCTACTTATGTCTCTCCCTCCCTACTTGTTCACTCACACACACACACACACACACACACACACACACACACACACACACACACACATACACGCGCGCACACACACAAACATACAGTGGGCTGTATGTGTCAACAGAGGCTGAGGGAGTCCTGCACAGGGGAGAACAGAGGAAATAAGAGAGAGGAGGTGGAGGAGGGGATGCAGAGAAATGAGAATGGAGAATAGATTTATGAAATGAAGCATTCCAAACAGGACTATCTGCCTGCTGTGAGAAACACCTTTCATAAATCACCACACAGCGGCAGAAAATAGAGCATTTGGTTGCGTACTCCTGTGTGTGTGTTTGTGAGTGTGTACTTGTGTGTATGTGTGGGAATGTGTGTGATAGAAAGAGAGAGGGAGTTGGAGAATTGAATTTTTTCAGTCACTGGTCTCAGTGAAAACTACAGTGGAAGGTTGTTTTGCAGGTGATGCGTGTGTGTGTGTGTGTGTGTGTGTGTGTGTGTGTGTGTGTGTGTGTGTGTGTGTGTGTGTGTTTGTGCGTCAATGTCAGCATGAACATGGAAAGTCAGTGTGTGTGCTTGTATTTGTAAGATACTGCCCTCCCACAGGGTATCTTTACAGAGAGCATGATATAAAAAGAGACAGATAGGGTTAGAGAAACGAAAACCGAAAAAGAAAGGGGAGAGGGAGAGCGGAGTACAGTAGCTCTGGGGGATCTCCGTCTGGGCTGTAGACGGAGAGTCAGGGAGAGGAGGGAAGGAGTAGAGAGGTAGACGGAGAAAAGGGTGACTTGCTGAGAGGAGAGTTTTACCTCAGGTGAGTTGTTCGGTAAGTGCGCGCTGATCTGCCCCGATCCTGTCACTGAGAAGAACGCTGGGTCGCCTGCACTGAGAATACAAACAGCAACTTACTGAACACACACACACAAACACACAAACACACCCGCACACATACATGCAGCATCTTTCAGAGCTATTCACATTCAACAGGGAACCAGTGAACTATTCACCTAGCTGTTGAACACATTGAAAGCTTATTAAGTGTCTTTGCCAGCTATAGAAAGGCCAAGGATGTAATTTGCCAGTCACACACTGGTTTCACAATCCGTCTCTTTAACACATCCAGCGCCCATCGAGCATCCTTAAGTCCTCTGAATGAGACAATTAGCGCTCAGACACAAGGCCGGTGCAGTCAATGGACGAGGAATGGTGATATGGAGAGAGATAATTTGGCAGAGGAATATATTGTGATGGAGGAAGAAATGAAGGACAGACGGACTGATAATTGGGGAATGGTCCTTTTACTTTCTTTTAGAAGCAAGTGGAGATACAGAGAGACACTTTTATGAGTCTGACAATGAAAGGCAATCAGATGGAAGTGATGTGAAAGAGGAGAAAGCTGAAGCATGTGTTCAACAGCAGACTAATTTCATGAACCTCTTTCACTGATTGCTGCTGGGCGGAGGGGAAGGGGGGGGAGTCAGCTGTTTGAAGGAGTGGTGAGTCCTGCATGAGATGTTGATGGATGTAGACGAAACATCTGCAAGGATTTCGTCATTTGGAACCTGTCTGGTCTGTGGCCTTCAGAATCAATTTTATTTCTCATCTTCATACTCTTAAGTTGTGAATGTAGAGCGACACTTTTTCCCAACAGCTTCACAGTTGTACCCTGGTGACCAAGAGGGTTGAAGTGTGGACTGTGGACTTTGAAATGTAACACCTTCAGTAGCTGCAGGGGACTCTTTGTTGTAGTTCTCTCCTAAAAATACAAAATGTGAAATAATGGCAAACATAGAAACAACACTGAATAAAAAAAAAAAAAGTAATACTCTATTTTTGGTGCGTTAATGAAAATAAGAGTTTAAACCCAAATTGAGATTCTAATAACATCATTTATTTCCATCTCACTGACTCTACTGCTGTTTTTTTTTTGCCCGTCTTGACCCTTGTAACTGGTCTGCAGGGCTTTGGACAGAGGGCGGTAATGTTGCATGCAGTTGAATTAAAGGGGTTTGCTTTTAATTGCGACCCACAGATGGCCTCATACATCTTGAGATCATTTAAAGGGGTGGCGGGCTGAGTAATGTGTGTGTGAGACTGCGCTGTGTTTTATAAGAGAGCCCCCATTACACAGACTGCTCTATAAAGACACAGTCAGCGGAGGAGAGGTGTGGTCAAAGGCAACGCTGTGTAATTGCAGTGTGACACCCTCCTTTTTAAACTCTGTCACCCCATCGCTGGTTTTGTTTGCATGTGCTGTAGGTTGATGAAGTAGAAGTCATTTTAGTAAATTTGCATCCTCATAGAGGAAGGAGATTTTCAGAAAATGATTGAAAAGAAAAAAAGGATGTAGATGAAATGGAAAAAAACAAGATGCTAATGGAGAACATATAAAGACGCTGCAAGAAAACCAGGGGAGGAGGAGTTTGAGCATGGGGAATCAAAATTAAATGAATAGAAAGAAGACCTGGAGAAAAAGATGAGGCCAGGGATGGAGGGATATGGAGATTATTAAGGAGAAATGAAATAAGGGATAGGTCCAGAAGTGTGTGTTTGTGGTGGAATCCCAGCTGTTATAGGCCTTCAAACAGCTTACATCTACCGTTAAACTCACACATTCACTGATTGCTTTGTTTCCTTTCCCCAATATCTATACCCCTGTTTTTACCCTCAGTTTCCCTTTTTATAAGCGTTTTTTTTTTTTCCTTTTAACCCCATCCTGGCTTCAGCATTTTTGATTCATTTTATTCCTCTCCAAATTTTTCTCCTTCCTCCCACCTCCTTCTTAGGATAGATATGGAAGAGTGTGTAGGAATGATGGTGAGGAAAGGGTAAAGGAAAGAGAAAAGAGGCATGGGAAGCAGGCGGTCAGCCCTTTCATGTGCACGTATCCTCTGGTCTGCATAGTCCAGATTACATTCCCTCTCCCTGGTTAGACAGCTTTTTCCAATTTCTCCCTACCGAGGGAAGACAGGTTGAGAAGAAGCAGCTGGTTAAATGCATTAACTACATTTTGAGCCTCCTCAATATGTCTGCTTTCCCTAATCCCTCTCTGTTGACATGGCAGGACGAGCGAGTGTGGAGCTGGTTGATAGGGAGTTTCTCCTGCCGCCCCTGAAGACACTTGCCCTCCCAAGTTCCCCTCATCATGTGCGCCTCTTCTCTTTCTTAAGATTTAAACAGCTCTTGCACACAACATTTAGACCAACAAATTGGACATGTGTTTTCAGCTGCAGCTTTGACTCTAAAGGCTTGAGCACTTCACTTTCAGAAAAGGAGAAAAAGTGGATTGGAGTTGAAGAAGAGGAGAGGGGAAGTCAGCTCCCGGCTAGACACACTCAGGCCAAGAGGAGCGTAGAGGACGAGGTGGATTGAGTGGCTGCAGCTTGGATAGAGACATGTAGAGGTTGGATAAGCATGTGCATGAACCACCTTATAGACTTAGGTGTTGGGGGATGGAGAGCATTGTTGTAGGGGTGGATACAGGGGAGATCTGGAGGGATAGAGGGGGATCTGCGCAGGAAGAGGAGGACTGGGTGAGAGAAGAGTGATTATGGTGGGTCTGGGCTGCCAGGCCTGATAAATGACTAATCAGGAGAACAGGGCCTTAGGTCCCTCACAGGACTACTACTACCACAGGCTTATCACATGCACTGACTGCAGAAGTGCACACATACACACACACACACACACACACACGCATGCCTCTTGCTCACATGCAGCCGTACACACTTGGACACAAAAGGAGAGAGTTAGAGCAAAGAGAGGGATGGATTGAATCCTTAGCTGCCTCTCTTCGAGCAGCCCTCTGCTTGGAGCGCTGTTATAGATCCACCTCTGCCTCCCCCTCATGCCTGTCTCACCTCTCTGACTCCTTGCTCCAGGTCTAATAGTCTGCCAAGACTGGGACAAAGAGCAGGTCACACAGCCATCAAAATGCTGTTTCTTACCTGATGGTATATCCAGTGTTAACTTTTGAAATCCAGGGACTTTGTTTAAAGGTGTATGCAGTTATAGGCTGATGTTCTACACAGGCAACCAGGATAGATAAAAAAAAAACTATTAGTCTGGTTAGTTAAATCCAAACTGGATGCATTCCAAGCTAATGATCAGGAAGGGAGTAGAAAAGGGCGGGAGAGAGAATTGTGGAGAGGAGGGAGGAGTAGGAGGATATGGGTATATGGACGTCTTTGTTTGCCACGCTCCATTGACTCTGCCTCCATACCTCAGCAGCCATGTGATCCCATTGTGATGCTGCTAATAGTGACACCAGAGGGGTCGAGAGCAAGTGCGAGGGCAAGACGTTCGCTAGGGGCTGGGGGAAGAGGGACGGCGGAGGGCAGATTGCAAGAGGTGTAAGGGGAGGGGGGGGGGGATGGGAAGAAGGAACAAGCGAAGAGGGGATGGTTGGAAGGGTAAAGGAGAGGAGGCATGGAGAAGGAGAGACGGATGGGACTGTGGTCTCTGTGGAGTTGTGTGAAAGGACAGCCAAGTTGGTTCCTCTATCCCCTTGTACCTTTATGTACCCCCATGTCCCTTTATGTCCAGCCACGTCCCAGGATGCTAGGTCATTTGCACAGACAGATAACCTCTGTACTTCCTATACTGGCAATGGTGGGGGCGGGTTTTCTCGTGTGGCCGTTGTTGCACTGGTTATTTGACTCTGTGTGTGTGTGTGTGTGTGTGTGTGTGTGTGTGTGTGTGTGTGTGTGTGTGTGTGTGTGTGTGTGTGTGTGTGTGTGTGTGTGTGTGTGTGTGTGTGTGTGTGTGTGTGTGTGTGTGTGTGTGTGTGTGTGTGTGTGTGTGTGTGTGTGTGTGTGTGTGTGTGTGTGTGTGTTAAAAGTTAGGCAATAACCTACACAGGCAAGGTTTGTCTGACTCTTTTGGGCTGAAGGTCACATATATCAGTTCTTATCCCAATGCATTTGGTGCATTTTACACGTGTCTCTTGTATGATTTAGTTGGATTTTTATTACAATAATGAAATCTAACCCAGGTCTAAATTCCTTAATAATTCTAAAATATGTCTTAAGATACATCTTTTTGTTGTTAACTGCTCATCCACCACACATTCTCTTTGCTCTGTTCTCTTCAGTAGATAAAGATGAAATCCTACTGGTCTAATTCATATATCACAACCAATATGTATCCTTGCCGCTCCTGGGGCAGCAGTCATAACATGGGAAGTGTTGGTTAAGCCTTCCCTGCTCTCTTACTGTCACTCCTGGCTAACTCTAAGCCGTGTTGAAGCCTTGTGATGCATACTTCTCTCTGACTCACTGTCTCCACCAATCACAAACAGCAGCCCCATGATGCCCTGTGATGTGGTTCCCACAGATGCCCGTGTCCGTGGCGATAAGGCCTCACAGATGAGCAATCTGATTGGATTAGCAGGCCCTTTGAACAAGGTCTGACTGGCTGTTTGCCGGCGGGATGCAAATGAGCTCCTTAAGAGCAAGGCAGGGACTAGACCTTTATTGGGCATGGCAGTTAGGACGGTGGCAAGGAGGGAGGAAGGAGGGGGATAGAGAGTGGCCTCTGAAAGCTGAATAGTGGGAAGTGAAGAGGTAAAAGTACATCACTGGCAGACAATTCTTCTCTCCCTGTCTCGCTTTCTGTGCTCTCTCTCAGTTTTGCTTAACGTCTTTGTGGTGCCACTGCCCTGGCTGGCCGGACTTCTAGCAGACTGGCTGGGCTCATTTGTGTCGGTGTGTCGGAGCCATTTGCCTCTGTGCTTCAGCTCACCTGACAGCCACTTAACCTCTAGGCCTGGCACCATCCACAGTTAAGATTCTTGACTTGACAGACTGGAGCTGAGCATAACTGTAACACCTTTGTTAGCCAAGACACAATCAGGTAACTATGCAAGACCTAGGGCTTCACGATTTTGGTCAAATCAGTTAATATTTTACATTAACACTGAGATCATGATCACTAGTATTTATTCATTTTAGGCCAAAACGTTTTTGTTTTACATAGCTTGCTTCTCCCATATTTCTCTGGCTGTACCTGGACAAAAAATGTTAAATAAACTAGGTGGAGGCTGGTCTGTTTGAATAGAACTTACATTTTTTTAAACTTTGAATTGCTGGATTTAAAGCCTGGCATAAAAGGACTATACAAGAATATTATACTACAATGTTTGGGGATTACTCTCCAGTATGGGCTTGGAGGAATCTTTTACTATTTTATATGAACACACAATCACACTCTCATGTGCACTCACCCATGGTATATGACCTCATACTGCCAACAGAGGAAGAAAGTCAGGTTGATGCTTTAAGTCATGCTAGATAAATCCTGCTTTTGCTCCACAGAGACAAGGTTGTTTTGGGTGTAGAGGGGTGGAGGGCTGACTGGATGGAGTGGTGCCCATACAGTTTTAAGAGCAGGTCCCACTGTCGAAGGCTTTAAGCAGCATGCTGCACCCCCCATCTCCCCTGGGGGGTTTTATCTGCCCATTTCCTTCTCTTGTGCTCGGCCCTCGGGACGCCTTAATGGCGCCATGTTCTCTGTCAGTCAGATATTTAAATGGAAACCGACCATGAAAGTATGGCTGCTCAGGGCTGGCTTGCTGTGCCACGTCCTTGCTCTCAGCAGCCAGAGTCAAAGGCAGAGTCCCAAACCCCGACTCTGAGCTCCAGACAAGCCAGGGGAGGGGGAGTCAGTCTCAATCTGCAAGTTTAATATCCCCCATCAGGTTTTAAACCTGTTTACCTTGCAGATTTGATCAAGGATACTGATGCAAATGGAGTCAAAGGCTCCTTGCACAGGAAACCTTCTGTCCAGGGGTTCATTGATTCATGTTAAATTGGTTCTAGCATTATTCGTAATCACTCATGTGACTCAATTAATAATGTCCTAAATAAAAAAGAAAATTGGAACCACTTTAGCGGCTTGCACATTTACCAAATCACTGTCGGGCTTGTTGTGTGTTTTTGAGCCGTTGTAACGCCACTGTTGTCTTTCTCTACAGTTATGATAATCACTTTGACAATTGACAGCTGCAGGTGGCCTCACCAACCCCCAGCAGACAACCTAATTTAACCCAGTAATAAATCTCTGTGCCCAGTTGGCCATTTTAGCTGTTTGGCACAGGGCACTGTAAATTCACCCTAATTAGATCATCCCTGTACTCCTCCCATTCTCCCCATCTTCTCCCTCTCTTCTACCTCTCCTCCTCTCCCTTGTTTCCTCCCCTGCTCATTGGTACATATGCTCATACACCTGGCCTGCATCGTTACCTGTTTACAAATGACCAGGCTGGTTCTGCTGGCTTCAGCATCCACTTCACCACACAGTACTGAATCTCTCTCTTCCTCCGTCTCTCTCTCTCTAACCTCCCCTGTGTCATAATTAGACCTCAGAGCTCATGTTTGCTTAATATAATAATCCAGTACACCTGCATTTCTCTCTCTATAGTGCCTCGGTATATGAGCCTGCCCCATCTACACTCTCTCTCCCCACCCCTGACCTCATGTAGATAGAGTTTGGAATTGATGTTACCAGAAACTGTTAGCAAGTGTACATATTTTGCTATCAGATTTTCTCCACTCCAACTTAACGCCAAGAAAAAGACCAACAACACTTCCCTGCTCCTGAAGGTGTGAGTCTTGAGCATGTCTATGCGTGTAAATGTGTGTGTGTGTCAGGGGTGTCAGTGTCAGGGCTAATAGGCTCTAGCAGGGGCGCTGGCCTGAAGATTTATGCCACAAATTAGTCAAATGTGATCAAACAGCAACCCAGTTAATCATGCAGGACCCACATTTGTCCCTGCTTTATCTGCAGGCATAATTATAGACACCCATTCCTGTGACAGGCCAGTGGCAGGCCCCTGTGGAGTGATATTGGGGGGGTCGCCATGCAGCGTTGTCATTGTGATGAATGTCTCAGGGGTGCGGTGAGTGTTTTAAACACGAATATACTTAACACCCCCTTGTGACTTGTGTGAGTGAAAGCATGCCCCCTGAAGAACTGCTCTAACTGTGAGATGAGGACCACCTTCCTCAATGAATATTAGTGTGAATGAGTCAGTTCCCCCTTCCCTTCCTTTTGGCACAATATGAAACACTTCAGCCATTAAGAACAAGTGTCACCATAAATCGAATTCATCATACGACTCCCAATTCATTATGTGTTAAGTGTTGACTGGTTAAATCAAGCTCGATCACTCATCGCCTCCTCTGCGGCCCTGCACCTCTTGGAATGTGGGAATGGGAATCATCCGACAGTATTCTGTTATTCCAGGCCATTACCAAGTGCCAGGCTGGGAAAGAGATCCAGTGATGTGTGCTGCAGTCTGTGATTGGAGTGGATCCTCTCTCTCTCTGCCTCTGACAGCCATTTTAAACACTCGTTTATGCAGCGCTTTTAATATCAATAAGAGAAGCAGGCAGGCAGGCGGACAGGCAGCAGTTTCTTATACACACACACTTACACACACGGAGTGACACACTCGGCCTGGCTGGAAATCAGCAGCCTCCATCTCCCTGGTATGACAGGGTGTGGTAATTATGTCTCTGTGAGAGTGTATGCTGTTTGCTGGGTGAAAAATGATAATGGGGTGATTTTTAAGTGCCATATCTCCCGCACGGGTAATGAAAAGTACTTTTAATCCAGTTCGGAGGAATGGAGGGGTGGAGGAGAGGAGTGGCTGCGGAGAGGAAGCAGAAGGGTCTGTTGTGATGGGAGGAGAGAAGGAGGAGTGGAGGAATAAGAGTGTGCTCTGAGGGTGGAGGGATGCTGATAGAGGAAGCTAAAGGGAAAGAGGGAGATGGGGGAGTTCTGTATGGAGATGAGGGGAGAGGACGAGACGAGTAGCGAGGAAAAGTTCCAAGGCAATGCATTGGCTGAAATGTGTGTGTGTATGTGTGTGTGTATGATAGGGGGGCTTGTGTTGTGCCAGGGGAATGCCTAAGCCTTGGCATGAAGCTTGAGCTCAGCAATTAGAATAATTAAGAGAGACTGACAAGCTTTTAGAGTCTTTCTCTCTTCCCCTCTTGTTCCTATGCCATCTCTCTCTCCCTCTCTCTCTCTCTCTCTCTCTCTCTCTCTCTCTCTCTCTATATATATATATATATATATATATATATATATATATATATATATATATATATTATTTCTTTCTTTTCCCTTTTCATGTGCCAGCTGTAGAGTATGTATGACAACATTTAGTCAGTCGTGTCAGGTTGCAGTTGTAACAAGTTTTGGAGTGTGAGTCAAGAGGGAAAACCTGTGACTGCCTCAACTCACACACCATCCTGAATTTGTGCACAACCCATAACTACATTGACTCAATGCATACATAATATATGCGCTTACTGTGGGAGCTTTTTTTTTTTTTTTTTTTTTTTTTTTTTTGAGATAACTCAAAAGATCACAGTTCACTCATATGACCCCTCTAGTCTGGATTGCCGACAGGGGTTATCACAATCACACCTTCCAATTACAGACTGGGAGATAGGTGTGTTGTTTAGAAGACAGTGTTCTTGAGCGTGAGTGTTCACTGACTACTTCACACCCCATTAGCGCCTTTGCGTGATATGTCACACTTCACTATGTAGAAGTGTGACATAGATCCGTGGTGCATTAACTTGGAAAAAAGTGTGTGCATGAATCAGGTAAGTTTGCTCAGGCGAATAAGTTGCTGTACCAATTCTTACCTGAAAGATCAGTGAAATTCAGGTTTTCTTTTGGGGCCCAAAATATTTAATTTTTTTTCCCAGTCTTCAATCACAAAATCGAGGACAAAATAATGCGATAAACCTCTGTACACTAAACATATAGGTGTTTACATTTTCCAATGTTTCAGGTAACCAACCTGAATCACATACATTTAAGGAAAGAGACAGTGGGAACTGATGTTCTTGTTACCTCAGTAGACAGTAAATTAACATAACATCGATTTTGTACAGCCAAGACTCTTTCACCTGCAATTACTCCAGGATGATGTTTGAAACCAATTTTATTATTCCTGCGACCCAGGCTTGGCTCTGCACCCAGAAAAGGATGGTCACAGTGTTGGTCTATTTAATCTGTATGCAGAACACCATCAAACAAAAAATGAATGTTCCTGTCTCAGCAGATACATTTCTTTCTGTTTGAATCTGCTCAACATTTTATAATAGAGGCCTGATATATGGAGAGTTTATTTGTCTTCATAATTTACAAGATCTCTTGTGGGTGATTCATAGATCAATTACTCAAAGAGCCACCACTGTCCAAACATTTATCCCACTATTTAAGCAGGCCTTTGTGTATAAATCCATCATAAAATCCTAAGTGAAAACTGTATGGGTGTGTGTGAGTGCTTGTGTGTTTGTGTGTGTTTGTGTGTGTATGCATGTGCGTGAGAACAAGTACCTGTGTTGTATGTGCATGCAGCATATGTGATATGTTTTAATTCGTTGTGCACAGACAGAGATGCAAGCAGGCAGGTTAGTTTTTATCAGAGTGTGTTTATCTTAATTCCCCTCAGTCTCTTTCAGTCCTATCATCCATTACCTGTCTGTGGAGGCAGCGTGCTCTCCTGGGTCTCACACACCAACACACACTGTTACCCTGGCTCCTAAAATATGATGATATAACCATATTAGAGTATGCATGGATTGCTCACCGCATGTGACAAACTGCCTGTGTTTTGTGCGCTTTGTTGTCCCGGCTTATGGAGAAGATGATGTTTTGAAAGCGGTCCATTGTGACCTTGGCTGTGTAAACAGGTTTGTAATGTAATCATAGGTGGAGGAGATGAAACCATAAACAGTCTAATAGATTCATGCCATGCTAACATGACACATCTCACACATCACATCACAGCGTACGACAGGCCACACACACACACACACACACACACACACACACACAAATGCGGCACGTTGAGGTCAGATGTGAGTATATGCAAAAGAAAGAGGACGTCAACGTGTAAATATAAGACATCGACACACAGTATGTGCGCTCACACTACATTACCCCCTGTGTGGAGACTGACAGGCTCTTCCGTGGGTGTGACCCTCTCCCCATGCTGTTTGCTTTTAGGGTCACATCCTGCCCTCTAACTCCTGACTCTTGACCCCTGACCTTAGTCCGTCAGCAAGCAGATACCAGCGCTGAGCTGACAGCTCCCAAAGCAAAAGCAAAGAATAAAGGAGGGGAAGAGAGAGTTAAAGCTTTGCCTGTCGACTCCTCATGGATGGGAGGAAATGTTTGTATCGCACGAGTGACAGTTTACCTGCTCGAGTCGGTCGAGAAGTGGCAGAATGAACGCAGTTTGGTCCATTGAAACACTTTTTGCACGCTTTGAAGAAGTGAAAAAAGAACAGGATTAAAGAGGAGGGGGAGGAGCTGAGGAATGGGATTGGGAGGACAAACATAGGTGAACGTGGTTAGTGGAGGTCACACTGTGCCTGAGGAGACAGGTGCCTCCAGATTAGCCTCCACATTAATGGCCTTTACTCACACACTTGCACACACACATGCATACATGCTGCGAGCCAGTCCTAGGGAACCTGAATACCACAGGGACGTGGAACTAGTGAGAACACCGCCCTGACTCTCATATCCTATTTATACACCCTTTCCTGTACATTACAATCCTATTTAGCTCGCCCTGCTTCCTACACAATCCTATTTATGGACTAACCCGCACCCCGCTGCTACCACTCACCCCCCCTTCCACTCTCCAAATCCTATTTGTGAGCCCCCTCCTCCTGTATGCAGGTGCTATCTATCCAAAAGCCTGCCTACTGGATGTGTAAGCTGTGATTCAGATGACCGTGTGTTAACCAGTGATTTGTGTGTTTATTTAACACTGAAATTGGAGTGTTCCACCCAGGGATAACATTGTTCTTGGTCTCTTGTGTTTGCAAACATCAATCAGGTGTTCTTGGACTAACTAAGAAGTTTTTCTTTTTCTTGTTCTCTTAAGGCAAAAAACTCTAAATTTGCTTTTCCGACACATTTATGTGCCCTCAGAGTGTCAAAAAAAGTCTGTATAAGGTGAAAGACTGGGGGGGGTGCTTTGGCTTTCCAACATCCTCTGCTTTCTGATGTAACACATTGCACACCCCTCTCTCTGCATTTATAAAATCATGTCTGTGTCTTCTGTCTTGTCCTATCTCCACCTGTCCCAGTGACAGGCCTCTTATCCTCCATTAGTGCATTTAAACAGGACAAAGTGCCGTCCACATCATGGGCCTGTCTCCACCTGACTCCCCGTCCTGTCACTCAGCCGGCGTAATGAAAGCATGTTCATTCTGTTTGAAGGTGGGAGATGAAAAGAGAACAGTAGTCAGGGACCTGGTTGGCCTGACAGACCAGATTAGGGTAACCCATCCTGAAGAAAAGAGGTACGGGGCAGGAGAGAGGAGGGTGAGGACGCTAACTGGATTAGATGAGGGGAGTGAAGGGAAGGTAGAGCAAGGGTCTGTGCTTGTCTTTATTACAGAATGCAAGTGGTGGAAAACTTGTGTGCCAGAGAAAGGTATTGGTTGACTTTCCGGTTGCATTCTAGTTCGAGTACAAAGACTTGTTTTCACAGAGGAAGACGTTACGCAACCAACAAGAACCTTATCCTTAAAAAAGAGAGGGAGACGGACAGAGCACAAGGTTATACAACTCTGTGCTGTATCTCCCAGATGTTTGGACACCAGTCACATGACTTGGACTTTTCACTTGCTGTATGCAGGGGCGGTTCCAGGGGGGAGCAGGGTAGCCTGGGCACTACTGCTTAAGAAAAAAAAAAATCTCTACTTCCAGATCTGATCAAATCTGGAAATAGATCTGATCCAAAGTAAACAATACGTACACAGAATTCAGTAAAATAAAAATGGAGTTTGTGAAACAATAAAAGTGATTACTTTGTTAAGACGGCATTTCCTTTGATGAAGATTGCTAATAACTGATTTAGGACTAAATGGACTTTTGAATTGACTTGGGACTTGCCTATCATTACCTGGGACTTGGCTCTGGACTTGAGACTTCCTTGTGACTTGCAGAACAATGACTCTGTCCCCCCGTTGGTATCTCCCTTCTTTGACTCGCAGCTGGACTCAAGTATTAATCTGGGGTGAATGGTTTAAACAAGTGATATATGACGTGTCCCACTGGGCATACATTTTTCTTCAAAGCCAACACCGGAGTGAAATAGTGTGACTGAGCTGAATTTATTAATCATTCAATTAACTAAATGTTCCTTCTTGGTTTAGTCCAGATGAATGGACTGTCAGACTTTAATGCAATCTAATTCTCAGCACACCTCCAGAGAGATGCTGAGAACTTAACTGCTCTGCAACTCTGTGATTTCTCTCACCCTGTCGCTGCTTTCACCTGCATTACTCATTCCACAGCGTGACAACGCACCATGACAACACAGTGCGGCAACACTCTACAGCAACAAAGTGTGATGACACACCGTAACAACTCGGTGACAAACAGTGTAACAACACATGGTAACCACACTGTGACAGTACTGTATGAAGACACTGTGACGACACGTTACCAACACAAAATGACAACATACTGTAACAACAGTTTGATTGCACTCTATGACAGCACACTGTAACAACATACTGTACACTTAAAACAAAATAAACAAGTTGTCATGTTTTTTTTTACAGTCTACTCTTTCTTCAGTTTGCTTTTGTCACACATTTGCACCCTAACTATTTCTCTGCATGCTGTTATCAAAGTTCAGATTTTCCCTCATTTTTTGCAGACTATCTTCTCCCTTTGTCTCTCTTTCTTAGCTTTCCTCTTCAGATAGATTCTTCCTCTGTGTCTTTGGGTTCAGCTGCTATAGACGGTCGGAGCAGTCGATCGTATCAGACTATCAGGCCAGTTCAACCATAAATTACCTGCAGCTAACAAAGCGTGCGGCTGTAACCATTACACAGGCAGTCAAAGTCACCCCGGCCCACACGGATGGGTTAAACACTTTCACACACTGAGTGAGAGCAGAACAAAGAGAGTGCAAGGAGATTGTTTGTGTGAATCTGATAGAACGCCCACCGATGTTTCAATATTGGAAAGGTGAAATTTCTAAACACAGAGAATAAAATATGCAAATTAAGTTAGAGAGGCAGGTGATAAATGAATATCAGCTGATAAGGATATGATTGATAAGATGCCTCAGTAACTAAATAACTTACGTACAGTAGTAATACGTTTGTGTGACAACACTGTTGCATAGCCGGCCAGAGATGTCTGTGTGATGTTTTTCTTAGCCATTTTCTTCATATCATTTGTATGAATCCGTCATACATTATGTGCCGATTCAATAATAATGCATCAAAGGTAGTATGCACTCTGACCTCAGCTTATAAAAAAGCTTCAAATACAGTTTGGAAACGAGAAAAAAAAATTGTAAATAAGATGTGCAAATATACTGTAAGTAGAAAAATGCAAACAGAAACATGATGGCCCTTTATGTCGCACACTGCTTAACTGGCTTGTCAAAATGTGTCCGTTAATAAAAGCATCCAGCAGAGTTTCTTTACGTCTGGATTTCTCTTTTCAACCTGTCTACTCCAATCACATGAACAATAACTACTGTATAAGGAAATATCCTACATATTTTTAATTTCAGATATTTTCAAAGCAAACAGTTGACTTGATGTCCTACCCCTCTCAACTACCACTTGGTGTATGTGAAAGAAAAAACTTCTACCATTATTAAGCACAACTACTTTACAGTCATCTGATGGTGTCGTGAATGTATGCACTGTAAACTTATATGGCACTTCACTCGTCCAGCTGGTAGTATTTCAGTGCGCACTGTCCCTTTGTGTTGAACTATTTGTTGTGCTGTTTATTTCCTCTCCAAGCTGTGTGCAGGTCTGTGTTGTTGTCTAATTGAGAGCATGTTCTGTGCTGCAGTTCTGCCCTGGAGGTTATTGTAAGCACACACACACTGTAGCAGGACAAATGAGAATACACCCCACCATCTGCCAAGAGAGACACTCCCTCGCCCTCTCCTTGTCCCTTTACCTTTTGTCGCCCTCTCTTTTACTCTCTTCCTCTCATTTTTATTCCTTTGCTTCATGCTCCAACCTCTTTCTTTTAACTCTTTCATTACTCCCCCTCTTCTTTCCATTTTCTAACATCAACAGTTTAGATGCTCTTTTCTGTCCTTGTAACGCCTTTTATATTCTTCAGTTTTGTCTCTTTATCCAGCTTTCTTCCTCTTAAATATTTTCATCCTGAGTTTATCTATTTTAGGATGTGTGTGTTTATATGTGTAACCACGTTGTATTATGGGAAGTTTAGGCTGTTACAGTGTTATCTTTGTCCAACCGCAGACTTCCAGAATGTTCCGTTTGCACGATCCATAGGGGCTGACACCGAAGGTGACCCCCGGTCGGTAACCTTGGAGACCAACTTTATTAAAATGAATTTGAGTAGAGGGGCCGTCCTGACAGCAGCATAATTACATCGCAGAGCATCAGCACTAATTTATGCAGCCCGCATTCAACCGGTCAGGAGTGCCGAGATGGGGTCAGCTTGGACAACGCGCACACACACACACACACACACCTTTACATGCAATCACACACATACTCACAAGAGTGTATTGAAACACACAAACACATGGATCAGCATACCAATAAAAAAGGTAAATACAGTTCATCTCTTGTTGCTCTCTTGTGTAGCGGTAAATACCTTGTTTGTTTGTCTTTACTGCTTTTACCTTCAGTTTGTGTTAGATTGTATGAATGCATATGTGGACCTGTGTATGTGAGTGTTAGTTCTTTTGCCAGAAAGACAGCGTGTGTTTGTATATTTCATAGAAAGAGAGAGGGGGTCAGAGGAAGAGAAGCAAAAGAAAGTGCAGGAAAGAAAACAAGGGACATGGAAGTCACAACTCCAATCACTCCACTGTAGTCGCTGTGACCAAGGGCACACTAATCTATACCATTAGCAGATCTCTCCAAGTTTCTCATAATGTTACTGCTAGCTGCTCTCCTGTGACATGCTCATGTGTGCGTGTAAGGGAAAGAGAGAGCGAGAGGATGTGTTTGTATGAGAATGTGTGAATGAGACAAGCTGCTTCTCCTGTGTGTGGATAATGGTAGTTGAGCTAGTTGCTCTCTTGTGAAAATGACTCATTCCTGCCAAATTAACATCATTACTTTCAGAGTGAAATGGGCCAATGCTGCCTTTTTATTTAAACCCGAACGTTCCTCTCTCGACCTCCACCATGACTAGGAGGAGGAGGGTTTGGGGTTTGGGGGGTGGGGAGTAGGAGTAAGGAAGTTAGTTTGTGGGGATGGGTAAATGAAGAAGGGCAGATAATTAAAAAAAAAATGTCCCTTCTATTTCAGCCTATAAATACGATAATTTTAAGATTGTTTTAAGATGTGTTTGAAAGCAGGCAAACAGTAAGTGCCTCATTTGAAGAGAAATAATTTAAGATGGATCAAATAAAGTAAAACATTTACATTTGCAACTGAAGCACATTGTCTGTTCATTTGACAATACTTATTTACATTTTTTTTCCCCAAATTGAGCCTGAAAATACGTTTGCATTTCTGCTTAGTTGATCTTCAGGCTCCTTTCTGTAACCTTGCTTTGTTCCATGTTATTCTCTGTAATTGTTGCAGTATTAAACATCAAAATGTCAGATTTCTTTTTGTTTTTCCTGTGTTGTGGGTTTTGGAGGTACTTTTGGAGGCAGCTTACAGTACTTTACAGTAAGTGTGTGGACAGTATTAGCCGTGTGTTAGGTGTCATTCTTCACTTGGAGTCAGCACTGTGATAATGAGTTCATTTGGAAACACACTCTGCAGGCTGCCACACACGTGTGCTTATTTGCACACTCTTTATACATCAGGATCTGACGACCCAACACTATGTGTTTGTGTGTACAGTGTGTGTGTGTTGGGGGGTACTTGCACACCTGAGAATGTGTGTGTGTGAGCGAATGTGAATGTGTGACTATGTCAGGTTGCCGCAGGAGACCAATTAGCTCGTGCATCAGTGAGGAGGTGAGCATACACACACCTGTGTGTGGCCCTATTACACCAGCTCATCACACACTCACATAGCGACACACAGACAGCCTTCTTCTGCTCATAATAGAAACATAGTGACAGTCACAGTACATTGACCATATGGAATAATGACTTGGTTGTGTCAAACTGTCAGACGTGAGTCACCAGCAGGCCCTATTTCAACCAGGTGTTAGCAACATAACCAACCTGTGAATTATAGTTATTTTATTGCTGCTGAATGCTTGTCCTTACCAATATGTACTTTACTTTGGAGCATTTTCTTTGCTTAAAACTGCAAGGCTTCTACGTGAAAGCACTGTGTGTGAAAATCAACAGTAATGCGGTCCAAAGTTAGAGGTAGGGTTCACTGACGCACTCAGGTGAGAGTGAAAAAAGGCGATCACAGCTAATAAAGCAGTCAGGTCTCTTCATGTATAATTCAGATCTTTTATGGTGAGCTCTACACCCATATGGTCATGCTAAAGGAAGACTAAGGCCATTTCCAGCCAGAGAAAGGCCCTTTTAAAAGCTAATCCCTGTGCCGAGTCCTGCTCCTTTTACTGCTTCTCTTTAATGAATAGGTGTCCAATAAGGCCTTTTATTGTCTTAGCATATGTTGCTTTTATTAGGGGAAAATAATTAGGTTGTGCGGATCACTTCGGAAGTCCTCTCGCCAGATAAAAATGAGATAGTTTCACAGTCATTGGGCAAGTCCTTCTGACTCTTCGTCGTTTTCCCCTTGGATGCCTTGCACCCTAGCTCCCTTACCTCCTCTTTTGTTTCCTTCTCTGCTCTCCTTGTTTCTCCTCTCATCTTTATGCCTCCCCTCCTCCTCTTGTCCTTTTCCGTCCCTTCAACTCTCAATTCCTTCCTCTATTGTTCCCAAGAACACAGAAGCATAAAATGTATGCATCAGTGTTGCAACGGACTGCACATTTACACACACACAATCACTCTCTCACACACACATACACACACACACACACACACACACACACACACACACACACACACACACACACACACACACACACACACACACACACACACACACACACACACACACACACACACACACACACACACTCACTTGAACAATCACAGTGTGACAGGAGGCTGCTTATGACTGACATTTAGTTGATCTTATCTGGCGCAAAGAGGTAAAGGGAGGGCCGCAGAGAGAAGCAGCACAGGGGGGGTTACTGCTCTGCTTTGTGTTGCGTTCCTGTCACTCCTACATAGTTTATTCCCCGTCTCATTTCTCTCTCCGTCCACTCATCTTCTACTACATCACTCTGTATGATTGTATAGAAAGAAAGAAAGTCTATGTTTAGGGACTCCAGGGAGAGATATCCATTTACCTGCAAAAGGTTCTACTGTGACTGTGTACTCATGAGACCTCAGCTACTGTAGCCTTGTGTGCCCAGTTCTGTAAGTTATTAAGTTGGGGGGGGGGGGTGCGTGGTTGAAAGACAGAGACATCGAGTGGGTGTATTGAAGAAACAGAAGGAGAAAGAGGGAGGGAGGGAGGGAGGCTTGTCCCTCCATCCTGTCTTTAATGCTACCCAGGGGAGCCCACTGCCCGTAGGTGAGTATTAGCCCTCAGCCAGTAGGCTAATGGACAGTATGAAATAGAGTTTAGACCATACAGATGACCAGAGGGTGACTAATCACAGGAGAGAGCCATGAGGAGGAGATTCTCTGGGGGTCTAAACAAGCTTGCAGTTAGATTACGGGCCTGATCTAACTCACAGAAAGGTTGTAGTGTGTATTCTGTGCTTTTGGAATTGTAACATGAAAATAATTTTATCATGCCAGTAACTGACAAACGCACAGCTAATTATTACTCTGGCATACTCCAGTCAGTGTAGCAGAGGTCACCACAGAGTGTCGGGGATCTTTCTGAATGTGTGCAGAGGTGTTTGAGGTTCTACTCTCCTCTTCTCCTGGATGATTGGTCAATCTATGTGGAGGTACGGCTTGTTCATCTGAGGAGCCCGCATTACCCAGGATTCCCCCGACAGCTGGGCCAGAGGTTAGCATGGCTGAATGTAAAAATAGAGCTACACAAATGTGCGCGCACACTCACACTCCTTTGTTTTGCATTTACACGCAAACTCACAAGTTTGTGATTAAACGACTTAACTTATCAACTGCACACGTACACAAGACTCTTTGATTTCAATGGTTATTTATTAAATGTAAAATATCTTTCACAGATTAAAAATCAGACACCTCCATCAATTGTTAACATCACAGGCTGGAAAAAAACAAACGAATCACAATCCTTTTGGATTCCCAGATATAGATAGTTAGTCTACGAGAACGGGCAGAGGGCTGAGGCAAAAACTGCTGCACTCCTCTTGATGCTTTATCTGTGGCTACAAGCCAGGAAACACTTTCCAAATGTATGCTGTACCTTTTTCATATTGGATACGTGGATAAAAAGGGATTTCTTTATTTACTGTACAGAATGGGAGAAGAAAATACTCTGTACTCTACTTGTTAGTGTTCCTAAATGTGACTCAAATAGGGTTACATATAATTTATGAGAAACTATTTGCCCATGATGAACTTAAAAAACTGTGGATAAAAACATATTCAACGTTTTTTTGTTCCAACCAAAACTCTTTGACCCATGTTATATCCAGAGGGCTTTTATATGGGAAGAGTGGACATATGCTGTAATGATCTGTGGTTCATGCCAGGAGCTGAACTTCTTAAATTGTGTCCCGGGCATTTATATCTTTGCCAACATGTAGCACTGCTGCTGAACTGGAGTGCCATCAGAGGTCAGCTGGTGAATGCTCCCCCTTTCTTTTTCTGCTCTGCCTCAACCCTCGCTGCTGTACAAATGCCAGCCGACAACAAGTGACACAGATGGTGAGCAGAAACACAGAGGGACAGGCAAAGGAAGAGAATCACCCACAAGAGTAAGAAAACAGGAAGGCTCAACACACTGTCCAAGAGAGGATATTGCCTGACAATATTACCAATCCATTTATTTTAAACTTTTATTTTATTGTATTTTTAACCTTTTATTTTTTTCTACTTTTTTTAATTATTCTTTTTTTTTTTCAGCACATGCCATATGAGAATCTGGGGATTATAAAAGTACCTGAAAGAATTGCTAGGTTTTCAGCATGCATAGCTGTTTGTATTTACAGGGTCTGTATGTACAGGGAGGGGCCAAAAACAGACTGCTCTACAGTTCTGGGTTTATTTACATCCAGGCCAGAGGGAGAGGTCAATGTCATAACTACAGATGGTATGGGGTCAAAGGTCACATGCATAGGATCAGAGACAGCTCATACAGTGGAGTACAACTTGGATGATAAAGACACAGAACAGAAACACGGCAAAGCCACATTACTGATAACTCAACAACATCACATCTCCCCCCACGTCCCCTTTTTGCTTTTGAATACGCTCAACAAGTAGTTTTCAACAACTGATTATTGCAAAACTCTATACAATGAAGTTTCTATTGCAAGCCCATGAGGTCTTTGGGTAATGAGTCCATACTGAGATTGGAAGACTTGGATCTGATCCCAGAGCAGTTTCAGAGCCATTTTGGAAGATCCCAGGCTTAGTGCAGGCTCATCGCTGCTTATTACGGGGTGTTTGTGAGTTTTCCTTCAGCATTTGGCTGAGTTTTTAAAACTCATAGAAACTGATATAAAAAGAACAACGTCTGCTCTCACTTGGTGCTGTTTCATTCCTTTGGTTTTGTCGTATTGCTCGGGTGCTGTCATGCTTTTGTTATTGTCTCTATATGTTAGATTTAGGATTGCTAGATGTACTTTACTCTTGCAAGTCCTGATCATGTCTCAAGTCTTAAATTAAGTCTTTTGAGTTTCCAAATGTGGACTGTAGTCGTCACTGACATGGCACATGTGAAAACTTTTTGAAATTATATTTTAAAGTTAAGACCGACTCCCTTAAAAGAAAAGGGCGATATTTTAAATAATTAAACAACAAACAGTAGCATTATGAGTTGAAATCTTGAACCATGTTCTGATGCAGAGAAGGCTTCTGGGGCCCAGAATAACACATTTGATTGGGATCTGTGTGACTGACTTTCTTAATAGGCCAGAAGCACAGCATACACAGATAGACCATATTACAGCAGTCAAACAAGTGCACTTCATTCTCCAAAACCTTTGCAATAACCTGCAACATTGCATTGCTGCATCTTATTACTATATTATTATTGGACATATATCTTGTCAGTACATGTCACATCAAGCTGTTGGGCAAGTCCAAGTCAGATCGGACAGCTCTGGGGAGTACGGAGCAGCTAGAACAGCACAGATTTTTCTCTGACACTACTGTACACAAGATAATGATTCACATTAAGTTGCAGACGATAGAATATACAGAAAAAAATCCATCAGTTTGTAGATAGATACATTTACAGGCAAAATCTACAGTTTCACATGACTTAGAAAATGCTGTTAACTGACATTACTGCCTTTCAAGTTGAAGAGCCAAGTGTTAATATGTGCGTATCCGGGGGGTGCTCATGTGCAGACGCATGCTCTTGTTCAGACATGCACATATGAATACTGTATGTATTTATGTGTACTGTAAGAATATTGGTGTTGGTACACACCTGCTCCTTCCCTTTCTTTCTACATCTTACACCAAGTGCCTCTGATCAGCGAGCATGCTTACACAAACCGATACACCATGCACCATGATGGACGGCCGTGGTGGGTGGTGGAGCATGTTAATGCCTAATCTCATCAGCCTTATCTTCTCCGGAGGTCACAAGGTCAAGTGGTGGGGGGGGGGGGGGGATGAACTAAAAACCAATAAGATAGCACACACAGATGTGTACTGTAATGCTGCTAACTGCATGGAGAGCAACAGAAGTACGGACCTTTCTATGAAAAATCTGAAAATATAGAGAACTTCCTTTCGAAGGAAGCCATATAACTTTGGATGTTAAAAGAGATGTTTGGGCAGTATTTCAACTAGGTGCAGAAGCAGTGTTTGGTACCAGGACACACACACAAAGTGATGTAAAAGTCAGCCAAGTTCAAGGGGGCGTCAGAGGCACTGAAATCTTCAGCACAGTTAAAAGACATTTTGCTTTCAGACGAGCTAAATCAGATGCCCTAAGCGGGGAAGATGAGTTAAACTGAGCGCGTGTGAACCTGAAACTCGGAGACACTGCTTGGCATTTGTCTGCCTTTGATACAGTGACATGTGATGCGGGTGAAGTTATCGCCCTGCTGGCAGGTGAGACAGACAGCGACGCACAGAGAGATGCTGCCCTTTCATCTGATGTTTACCCGCTCTATCGTCACACTGCACTTCAAACACGCTCAATCTGCTGCTGTGACGCTCCCAACCAGGGCTCCTCCTGGCGGAAATGTACTTTTACAGGGCTCTGTGTGAGCATGTGTATGATGAGAAAAAAACTTCTTGGTAACGGGTTTGGGTGTTTTTCTGTCATTGCATTTGCATTTCTGTATTTCATTTGTACTTGCATATAAAAGAATGAGTGCTATAGATGTGAATGGTCTTTGCACTTCATGCGTGCCCGTCTCACAGCTGCTTCAGGAAGCTGTTCAAACAGCTGGCATGTAACGTAGCTCCATTATACATGTTTGTTTGTGTATATGAGATTGTCTCACTGTGTGCCAGGGCTCTGTGCTGAACATTAGTCCTCACTCTTCACAGCAGTGTTCCCCTCCTCCCCCCTCCCCCCATCTCACTCTTGCTGCCTCTCATTGGGAGATAAAGGAGCAAGCCATTTCATGTGGCCTTACAGAAGTCGTCTCCAGCCCCGGAGTTTTCAGGGAAGCTGTCACAGCAGCTTTTAGCTGGAGCTGCAACATGAAAGATCCCTCTTTGAGCAGTTGGGTTATGTGTGTAATTCTCTCTGACGTGTTTATTCTGCTGCAGTTTCAACTTTCATTTTCAAATGTCACAGAAATCTCCCTCCCCCAAGAATATCCCTGCTAATTACAAACTGATGGGCGGGATGTATTAGAGAACTTAGCAGGTTGCGTCTAAATAACTGTGGAGTTGCTTTTACTGTCTCAGCATGTCTCAAGACATGAAACAGAGTCCACTCCTGGTTGATCTTTAGATTTGACTTTGCTTCAAAGAAAAGAGAGAAGTGACAGAGAAAAAAGCAGAGGGCGAGGTCGTGTGGTGTCTTTCTATCTGTGTGTTTCTGTATTGTTTGTAAAAACATTGCTTAACGACTACAAACCCACACATGATTTAAACCGAAAGGTACAGAATTATACTTGCATTATTTCCAAAGCCTGGCTGAACCTCTTCACACATCATGTGAAAATACACATTTTTATAACCATGAAATTGAAACCTGCTCTTTTACACATACACATAAAAGCTGCGATTTCCAGGGTGATTACCATCCAGACAGGAGCTGGAGCCCTTTCATGTCCAACTTCTCCTCTGTGAGTCTGTTCATCTATAGCATTCACATGGTCCCATATAGCCAGAGGTCCTGTACACAGCAGGTAGAGAAATAAATAAATAAATATATGTATATAAATATATGTACATCAGGGAGTTATGCTCTTCCCATGGCAATATGACCCAGTCACCATTGGCTGCAGGTGGAGGGGAGAGACAGCGTGTGCAGTCTGTTTTTCCTGTTGACACTCTGTCCGGCTGTCTCGTTTTCTGAACTTTGTGTGTTTAGATTGATGTGTCTCTCAGATGTTATCCCCTCTCTTTCTCGGGACAGGACACGTCCTACTGTCTCTGTGTGAGTTCTCTGTGTTGTGAATCATCTTTCTGGCTGACGCCGTCTCGTTGTCTCACAATTTGATTTGTTTCTTTTTCTGTGTGTCCACAGCAACAAGGGTCGGCGACCACGGTGTACTGCGCTGTAGCTCCCGAGCTTGAGGGGTTAGGCGGCATGTACTTCAACAACTGCTTCCGCTGCATGCCGTCCATGCAGGCCCAGGACCAGAGCAGCGCTGCTAGCCTGTGGGAGCTGAGCGAGCGGCTGGTTGCAGAGAGGTCAGCAGGCATACAAGCCCTCTGATGGGCGGAGGAGGAGGTGGAGGCGGAGGAGGAGGTGCAGGGGGCAGTCAGCTGAAGGAAGGGCAGCAGGTCATGGTGAAGTCCAATTAGGTATGAAAAGAATAAAAAGGTAAATGTACTCTGACTGTACAAGAGAGCTGCCAAACCAAGAGAGTCCTTCAGGATATGTCACGTCACTATGGGGGCTAAAACACACTACATATACGGTAGAGTGTGGAGGGGTCATAAACACTCCTATAATAAGTGAAAGCTGTGTTCAGCTCTGCTGTGATACTTTACAATGGCAGGGGGCAGAAGGTTTTAGATACATTCGTGGAACTCCCCAAGTTTTTTCTTTCTTTGACTTTTAAAATTCTCTAAAGTTTACTCTGAGCAAATGACCCATCAAGCTAACGACACAAGGTTTCCTTAAGAGCATTCACTCTGTGGTATATTCTTCTGTTTCCAGCAACACATGGCAAATCATTTTGTTTACCGAGTTGTTTTGTGTATATTCATTACCTGCCTGTCTAGTTCTACGTGGATGTTGGTGTTCTTCTTTTCTGATACAGAAATTATTTGTTTATCTTTGTGCTAAATCTTTTGGGGAATAGAAGAAATAAGGTCTAATGGACATGTGACACTCATGGTTAATAAAAACTTGAGGTATGATTACAATGGCTATTTACATTATTCTGTCATATCTGTATTTCTTATGAATGTCCCTATTCCTTTTCTGTACAGTATTTACAATATCCTGATGTCTGGGCATGTGCTAAACGATATGGACTTCTATTTTTTTTCTGTTTCCTATTTCACTCAACTTACGATTCAATAATTTAAACTCTGGTAAGTCAAAGTTACAATTTGGAGGTGTTTCTGGGATGATCCATGTCGATCTAAATAGCAAATACAGATGGTGGAAGATTTTTTTTTTCTTCAAAGTCCAGGACCGTCAGTTGTTTTGTGGTCTTGTTTTAATTTTGGACTCTTGCTTGAGGTCGCAGTGGATTGGCTGCCCTGGAGTCGCTGTTGGGACGCTGTTGGGACGTTGTTGGGACGCTGTTGGGACGCTTTTGAGACATTGTGCTTTTTGGCAGTCTTAGTGCCGTACGTTGCTCTAGTAACATCAGCAGTCCAGTATCGTGATATCTGTAACAAGAAAAAAAGAGAGAGAAAGAGGTTTTTTTATATAACTCAGATCCACGGTAATGTGTTCAAACAATTTTAAAAACAGGAGAAGTGTGTTCATTCTGAGGCCATTAGGGGGAGATATTTGTGTAGGAAGCTGACAAACTGAGAAGCATTAAAGTCTGAACAAGAAGGATTGTTCCCAAGAAGCATTATGCAATAAATGTGTACATTAAACTGTGTTTGATCATGTATTTAATAAAAAACTCTGCTTTGTTTAAATGCTTTAGGCAGCTTCATGTCGAACTTGTGTACAAAGTACAGAGCCACCAGCCTGCTCTGTGATCTGCAGCACACACACACAAAAGCTCATACACCTCAGAGTTTTCCCACAATTCCATACTGCTTTAAATGTATTTTTTCTTCTATAACTTGTCCTAATTTTTTCCCTTCCTTCTTCAGATTAAACTCATAGAACACACCTTTACACATTCGACTAGAAACATACTGGGCCTTCACACGTGGCCTGCACAGAGACTGATAGTAGTAACCTGCTCTGTTATAATCTGTCCTGTAGGTAGAGTACAGGTGTGTTATCACTGTCCTTTCACAGCACAGGACATACCTGGAACAGAGGTACAGCACAACACACACACACACACTTACAGTAGACACACTATCTGCACTCTGTGTGTGTGTGTGTGTGTGTGTGTGTGTGTGTGTGTGTGTGTGTGTGTGTGTGTGTGTGTGTGTGTGTGTGTGTGTGTGTGTGTGTGTGTGTGTGTGTGTGTGTGTGTGTGTGTGTGTGTGTGTGTGTGTGTGTGTGTGTGTGTGTGTGTGTGTGTGTGTGTGTGTGTGTGTGTGTGTGTGTGTGTGTGTGTGTGTGTGTGTGTGTGTGTGTGTGTCATATCAACCTTGGTGACAAATAAAGTGAGGAAACAAGCACAGCTGTCCAGAAGCTGTGTCTCGCCTTTAAATCAACGTTACTATATAATCTGTTCTGTGGTCATAGAGATTCTGACACGCAGCAACAAACCTCACATTACAAAGTCTAAAATATAAATGCATTTTACACTATTATTTACACTTAATCTACATGTCAGCCTTTTGGTTTTTTTCAGTCTATTGTTTAATCCATAAAGTTTACTTATTGAAATAAATTGCTTAAAGATAAGTCCTGCAAGGAAAGTTGGGTTTTACTGGTGCATTTTGTCAAACCCCACTGCCATCGAATTATGACTTTATTTAAAACAATTCAAGACATTCATTCTGTTGCAGGGCTTCATCAGCTCTCCTGAAACCACTGCAAAGTTTGCTGTTTTTCAATCCCTTTCCTGCTTAAGGAGAACGTTTTAACATGCAATGGTACATGTGTAACTGTGTGGACTATATATCATGAAAACTGAAGTTCAGACATGCTTGCAAAAACAATCAATTTGACCAATAAGTCCCCCCCCCCAGTGAGTTCTTTGTTCATAGTGCTGCCTGCATCTTCTATAGTCAGATTAAGCTACAACACTGAACATTTAGTGTGAGACATCTAATGCTAGGCCATGCCTGCAGGTGTAGCTTATCAATGACAACTCTATGAAAGAGGAGCTTTAGAAAAGAGACAGCGCGATCGAGGTACTTTTCGATTGGAGGGATGGACTCAGACACAAAGGAGAATCTTCATGAAAGCCACAAACAACCCGATGAAGGTTCAGCGGTTCACTGCAGTGTCCCATCCCCGTGTGTGTGTCTGAGTAAGGAGGGAGGGTCCTGCCTGGCTCTCATACAAAGTCCTATTGATCAGGCCCTATCGGAATCATCTGATAGCTAATCAATGAGCTACACTTCCTCTCAGCAAGCGGCGAGGAGAGAGAGACACGGCTCTCACAGGAGCAGGACCTTGATCCTTTGACCCCAACAGCCTTGCACGCACACATGCTCACACGCGCACACAACCATAGACACTCTCTCTCTCTCTGTCTCCTTTCATTTATTTATCTCTTCATCACTCTCTCTAATAATAACAGTACAAGACAATCTAACAACCGTAAGCTGAGGTAAACCAAACAACCAATATACCCTGGAATGATATTTTAATTAGTTGGATTTACAGTTGATTTTTTTCCCCATGACTGACTTTATTTCAATTTGGGCAGTAATTGTTTAAGACTGACCATTTCATTTTCCATTATTGTTTTTATTTCTTCTCGTGATTAATTCCACCTCTCAGAGAATAATTATGAGACGATTGATTTGATCATGCCTTTGTTCTGCTCCTATTGGCTCCATTGGCTGAGGGAATGCCATGTTGCCATTTCGAGCGGATATATTTAATGATCACAATCAATGTTAAAGCTCTCTCCAGACTTAACTAACTCAATAAATATCTGCTAGGAGGAATTTTACCATCTAACTACAGCCGGCAATAAAGTCTTACTCCCCCTGCTCTCGTTCCATCGCTCTCTTTTGAGGATGACATTGTGATTAAAACGGTTGATCAATTTTCATAAAGTACCTCTGTAGACTCAATGGAAATATTATTTCCTTTCGATATCTGCACATTTGCTTTGCTTGCAGACTTCCTTTCATACCTTTGTTGTAAGAACTGATGCATAAGAAAACAAGATCATTTCCCTAGATTAATATATACGTATATTTTTTTCAAAAATAAAATCCTTTCTATATTGTCTTGTTTTGCCAATTTATAAACAAACGTTTTGCAAATTTTTAAAATTAAATAAAATCCACTGTATCTTCAGAGTGTCTATCATTGTGCATGTCTGAGTGAGTTTTAGACATGAACAGTGAAGTGGGGCTGCCCCTATTCCCTGTGCAGGATGAATACTGATACATTAAAGACAATCTTTCCTGTTTGGCTTATTATTAAAGCAACACGCTGTGTCTGAAATATTTAATATACATTTCAAGTCTTCTTTTTTTTTTTTTTTTTTTTTTTTGAAAATGATGAAAGTTGGGCAATATAAAGATTCTGGGTGTTGGCACATACTGCCTCAGTCTTTGTGGTGCACTTCTTTTATAAACACTCTGAGAACCAGTGTTTCTAACATTTGGATCCAAACACTGTAGTTGTAATTCAGTGAGCCTGTTCACTATCAAACGCACTTATGTCCCCCTGTAGATCTGCCTGCAATCTATAACTTTCTCTATTTTTATTGAAGCCTCAACACAGCACCTTTGAGGAAATCCTTCCAACCTCCAAATCCCCAGCGTGTCCTCACCACTAGACAGCATGACCTTGTAAACCCTGAGTTATTTTACTCACCCATTGTGTGAGGTGAGAAAGAAAAGAGAGAGAGAGAGAGGAGAGAATAGGTTGGGTTGGGGGTGGAGAGTAAAAAGAGCTCCTGCCTGTCACAGCTTTCAAACACAAAGAAAAATGAGCACTTGGGCTGAAGTACAATTATTAGCCCCTGTCTACAGATTCATCACACGGGGGGGGGGGGGGGGGGGGCAAGATGGGTTTCTGAGAAGGTAGAGAGAGAGAGAGCTGTATCAGTGTGGGAAGGGAAAGAAGATGGATAAAAAAGGGACAAAAAATCCTGAGGAAACAAACTAGGGCTGCTACACTGTGGGGAAAAACTGCAGGTTGGAAGGTGAAGCATGCAAAGTCACCACAGATATGGGAGAGAAAAAAGAGGGGAGGGAGGTTTTAGAGAAATAAAAGAGTGAGGAAAAGAGAAAGGCGGAGGTAAAGGAAGGTAAAATGAAATAAGAGGATTTGTCAGGCCAGTGCTTGGTGGCAGTAATAAAGCCCGCTAATCTGAGGGACAACGCTTGGCTGCTCTTACACTGACTCTCTTGACGCCCCACTTTACCACTGGGCCACGCCAAGGTCACACACACACACACACACACACACACACACACACACACACACACACACACACACACACACACACACACACACACACACAGAGTTCAGCATGTTTTCTGTCTGTCTCTTTGCTCTTTTCAATCTGATTTTCTTCCCCTAAATGTTTCTGCTTACCTCTCTGATCCCCATGCTCATGTTGTTCTCTCCCACCTTTCTCCCTGCGTCAATTCAGAATCTTCTTCTTTTTCGTATACTTCATTTCTCACACAAACACAGACACGCACACCTCAAAGCCATGTTGATTTTTAAAACGTCATTTTACTCTGGTTCTTAACTGGCTCTGCCATGTAAATCAATAGCCATCAAAACCATTACATAACTACATCTGTCAGCAGCAGATAGTAGAGTGGGGATGTAATGTGTCTGGTTAAGGCTAGCATAGGGTGAAAGCAAGTATGTTATGTGTGTGTTTTCCTCAGAGGACAGCGAGTGTCATTTTGTGTGACCAGGTGTGTCGGGCGGAGAGAACGGTTGTTATTGAGCTGCGGTAAATGACGCATAACCTGGTGCACCGCTTACTTAGCCCCGGACCCTTGTTCTCTCTGTCTCTTTTTTGTCTTTTCTGTTTGTGTGTGGTGAGTGTGTAATCATGGACCCATGTGGATGATCTCTCAAAGGAAGGACGCAGTGATAAAATGATTGAGTGCTGGAGCTGAGACATGTTTTGGAAACCTTTGAATACTTTTACTATGTTATGCTTGACCTGTGTTAATTCTTAATGAAAAGCCAAAACTTCTGTAAAGATGTCTCAAACCATTTGCAACATGATCCGTCTAAAACTGGTCAAATGTTGTCTAAATCGAATCAAAGAGTAAATCAATATTAATGTATAAATGCTCTTGCATTTACATTAGCCCCTTAAAAACAGACTTTTCTTATCTAACCCCTCTTAAAAGATCAGCTCATACTTTTTCTTAACATACACACCGTAATTAGTCAATTTCATCAATAAATTATTAGTTTTGTAGAGCTACAGTAATCACAGCACAAGTTTGATCTGCTGTTTCTCATGTTAAAGGTTATTTAATAACAAGCAGGTTTACACCATGCTCTTATTTGTATTCTTTTAATAGACTCAATATTAACACAGAAACAAGTACCGTAATCATTTAGAAACAGTCGCAAAGAAAACTTCCTTTCAACAGACAGAGACCTCGAGTCATTGGTGAAAGTGCTGAAAGATCACCGATACATGCTAAAAGAAAAGGTCAGGATTCCGAGCGAGAGAGTGTGTTTCATGTCCTGTTTTTATTTTGTTTCTATGATATCATTTTACTCACGAATAAATAGCATGCTTTTGAGTTATTTCCTTAAAATACAAACAATCGTCTTTTCAGTTTTTCTGATGGGTTCTTGTACTATTCTTTCCCCTCATCAGTTCATGCTGTTACCGGTGTTTTCATGCCTCACTTCTCTGACATCAGGACTGTGATTGACTGTGATTGAGATTTACATGCTGGTCTGAAATAGCACAATAACCTGTGCGCAGATAATCACCTCATTGAGAAACGCTCCGGCCCCTCTCCCCACACAATTACTATTGTGTATTTGATCATATAACCACTCTACAACAATTCACTTAATGGGCTTATTGGCAGCCGACCAGTGCTGGCTTGTAAATAAGCCTGATGGTGTTTGATTCCAATAAATTAGGCTCATATATGCAAACACCATAAAATCATAACAATATCCAAACGTGTGGAGGCAGCGGGCAGAGATTTATGCTGCTACCCATTGGCTTATCTCATCACTCACTCAGCTATCTTTAACTTTTTATTTGTTTAATTTCCAAATGTGATTGCTGCACCACTCACACTAGTACTGATAAATGCAAAGGATCATGGGTAAAAGGAGCCAAGATTAATATGTATAATTTTTCAACCGGACCGATCCAAAAATAAGAAAGCAATGTGCTAAGAGGTCTGAGGGGGAATGAAAGCCACTTCTGTTGGGACATGATGTAACAGAGTAGTGTAAGGTAAAGACCAAACAGTGCATTTACTATCTTCTCCTCAGTGCCCTTTGGGTGAAAATCCTTTTAACCAAAAGAAAAGATGACGTACAACAATGAAAAGGCTGGATGACCTCATATCCGAATTTATATTTCTTTACAGGAAAAATGTGAGGTCCCACTGTTTTACCATCTATCTTGAGAGATACAACTCCCCTGTGGGCACTGGAGTCTTTAAAATGTCTTTTAAAATCTTTAAATTGTATTCGTTTATGTAAGTTTTCAATTCAACTTTATTCACACTAAAGTTGTTTTATAATGAATAAATTCATAAATGCAGTTACAGCAAACAACACTAAGTTACACTGACAAAGATAAAACAACAAGGGAACTACTACTGTGTGTGGTTAACGACTAACAAACAGTAAACAACAACATCAAGGAAAACAAGATACTGAATTGTGGAGGAATAGTATGCTGGAAGACGAATAGAAATAGGTTGCTTCATCCTCTTTCTCTCTCTGGGTAAGAGGGTTGTGTGTGTGTGTGTGTGTGTGTGTGTGTGTGTGTGTGTGTGTGTGTGTGTGTGTGTGTGTGTGTGTGTGTGTGTGTGTGTGTGTGTGTGTGTGTGTGTGTGTGTGTGTGTGTGTGTGTGTGTGTGTGTGTGTGTGTGTGTGTGTGTGTGTGTGTGTGTGTGTGTGTGTGTGTGTGTGTGTGTGTGTGTGCGTGCATTATAAATGGAAAGGGAGAAGAGTCACCTCTCAAAAACACACTCGCATACCTATGAGATTAATTACAAGGACTGTGAATCACTGTGCAATTAATTAACTCATCCTTTGTAATGAGTGTGTGTGTGAACTGTGTGTAGTGTGTCACACAGACAGCCCCTCCATCTCCCCACCTCTCGCCCTGTCCCCTCTCTAATTGCTTCCCTCTCTATTAAAATGCAGTCTGCTGTGACATCACTCAACCCTCTGTTGGAGCAGGCCAGGACACCGGGCAGACTACACACACACATACACATAAGCACGTACTCACCGGTAAACTTACAGTGGTACTTACACACAGTTTATTTTTTATAAAGTACAGCTAGTTCGTATTTAAGCACAGGTTTTGTTACCTGATAAAAAGTCAGAGTCAGATTTGGTCTCCACAAAGGTGAATAAGGTGTCAGAGCGCGTGCGTGCGTGTTTGTGTGCATGTTTCTCAAAACACGAGCACACAGAGGGGATTGTATCTACAGTAAGTCTCAATGTTGAAATTATAAATCAGCGAGGTGTAATAGTTCTGTATAACAGAACCACATGGCTTTGTTATAAAAAATTATGACCAAGCAAACAGCTTTAGTTATTAAACATTTGTTTAAAAACAATAAAAGACTTTTAGCAACTAAATGTACATTCCTTGATCAAATCCTGTTTTCAAGCAAATAAGGTTCAAGGTGACTGTATAGTTAAAAAATAGTCTTTTAATAGAGGAGTGATCTTCATAATTTCGAAGACACACTATTATCACTGCCACATATCTTTTCCAACTTCTCATGTGATTGAAAGTATTTAACATCATTTTTATTGAACATGAAATCATTGTGCATACAGGACTATAGTCGATTCATCCAGCCTTTGATCGTGACCATTAAAATGTTACTCGGAAAAAACCCCACAGTATATCTTCTTTTTCTCAGGGATGAAGAATTGTTGTCTGAAAAATAGTGCCTTATAAAGTACTTTTCAGTGTCAGATACATATGTGAAGATATTCATATTTCTATAGTGCTGTTTGGCAGGTAGTGTAGTTTATGCTTTGTGAATATCCTCCTCAAGGCACATTAGTATGAGGTGCAAACAGTCTGCACATCATAAAGCATGTAGTTGGTCAAGTACAAGAAGCGCATCAGTTGCAGTGATCTTTATTTATCATTCAGTTCGGATCCATCCAACAAGATGAGAACCACGACAATAAAGCAGCAAGTAATGTCTGACACCCCCTCCCCACTCTCTTTCTTTCATTCTCTCTCTCAGAGATAATCTGATTGGTGCATAAATCATGCTGACATCAGCACTGGTGGAAGTTGGCCTACTCCCACACACACACACACACACACACACACACACACACACACACACACACACACACATACACATACACACAAGAGGCTGAGGCTCCTCGGCGAGGTGAGAGCAGCGGCAGCGTGCTCGGCGGTGATCATGAGGACAGTGGATAACAGATCTCTCTTTTATCATTCCCTGACTTTCCCTGACATTTAAAAAGCCATTAACACCACTGAGAATCACCCTCGTGTACATTTCATATGGAAGCACCTCACAACCCCAACCCCATCACACACTCACACACATTCTTTTTACACACATACATGCGTTCTTGTTGCTCACTCGTGTGTGTGAAGGATCTCAGTGATAACACAAAGCCCAAATGACACAGAAAGAGCAGCAAATTATTCCTTAATAAGCTTTTCACGCCTGCCCTTCTTCTCTGTACGCTCAAAGAAGAGCCATCCAACGCTCTGCTGATGTATTTTAAAGTAGTAAGACTTAGCTAGTGATACACTTATTGATCTCTTGTTGAAATCAATGAGGATTTGGAGCATTGACATCCATGATCAGAATGCAGCAAAAAAAAGAAAAAAAAGAAACATGCTTACAAATTGACTATAAATGGTTGTAGTCTTGGAATGAATGGTAATTATCCAACAATCCAGCCATATATATACATGTCTGTCGTGTAACCACTAACAGCATAATAGTATTTGCTGTTGAGCACTGTATTAATTTATGGCCAATTATTGTAAAGGCCATGGTTACAATGCATGGAGCATTTATTGTAATCAGAGGCCTGATACAGAATGGAAGCACTACTAATGTATGTAATGTACTCACATACAGTCTGCCTGACAAAACCAAACAGCTAATGCAGCAAATGACATACGGCCTCACTCTTTATTGTTAGCATTTATTAGCAGCCAACAGACGCCTGAGTGCGAAACAGCTATTGACTAATTATATTCCATTGTGTCTGCGTGGGAAACAAGAGGCTAACATGCCAGGCAGTGATACAATGGTCACCCCAGCACTTAATCTGCAGAATATTAACATGAAACTAAAAGTCAGTGCGCTGCTCAGCTAGGCCTGCAGTATGAGTCATGACTGGTAGTGATATACAGCAGATACACGTAGCGAGCTAAGTCATTTAAATGCATGTTATTGTAATTCTGCAGATGGCAGTGGCTCTTTTGGTGATTATGGATCAGACCTTTTTTAACTCCTCGGAAAACTGCACTAAATCTTCCCTCATCTGGGCCTGAAGGGACGTTTTGAAGACAAGGTTTTGCATTTTGAAAGAGATGGAGAAGAGTGGTGGGACAAAGTCAGAGAGGGCTTTAGGGCAGGGTTGACTTTTGGTTTAAGGCAGTCCAGGTCAGGGGTGTAAAATAATGGGCACAATCGAAGATTAAAGAGTAAAAAGCTACATGAAAGAAGAAATGAGTCTTTGATATATCGACACAGCCAATGTCCAGAAGAGAGGCAAAGTAGAGGACTTCTGATCGGAGAGAAATGTTCGATGTTTGTTGTATGAAAAACCCACCCCCTAGAGCAACATTTGTATTTTTTATTCTGTATATGTGCTCCTGAGAATGTATTGCAGAATGAATTACACTTTTTTTTATCTTTGTGTGTAGGGCAGCTAAGGCTTGCAGCAAGTTTTGAAAACAGCAGATAGATCCTAGGTTACTGAGAAAAAAAAGGAGGAGAGAAAGGAGGTGGAGGAGCTAAACAAAGACAGATCCATTCTTTCTATCATTTCTTCTGAAGGTCTGCTGAGCTGAAGATATGCCGCTGACAGAGTCTGACTTGTTCTTAGCTGCACTTTTAATGCCGCAGGCCAAACAGCCTGCAACTCCAGATAGTAGGTGAGCTTGCCTGCCATCTGTCTTCACCGTATATGTGAGTTTAGCTAAAATTCACGTCTTTGTTATTACTTTTTCCCGTCACAATGATATGCTCCTGCTTTATCTCTTCTCATGAACATAATGAGCTCAAAGACTTGAGATTCTCCCTCTAGAGTGATGCAGAGTTTATCATACCTTCTCCACTTGAGCTCGATTTAGTCTATCATCCTCTTCTCTGCATCATTGTGTATTCAGAGCAGTGATATACAGAAGTGTCTGCTCGCGGTTGTGCTATGTTGCAGAGGAGTGTAATGCACTGGGTCTCACCCCGTGTCTATCACTCTGCCTGCTGTAACTCAGGCAGGCGGCCAGACAACCTCCCACCCGAGAGAAAGAGATGAATGGTAGGGTTTGGAAAAGATGCACAACAAGAAAAAAAGAGGGAGTGCTTTGACTCAGAGCATTGACGCTACGTCAAAAGTGGATTTGAAGAAGGAAGGAGAGAAAGAGACAGTGAGAGAGGGGAGGGGAGGAAAGGGGTAAAGTATTTCAAAGGTATAATCATGAATGGCTATAAGAGAGGAGAAAGCATGGGGAAGGACCTGCTGAGTTATGGGCAAGGTGGAGAGAGTGAGAGGCTGAAGAGAGAGAGAAAGAGGCGAGACAAGTCAGGATGAGTTATAGAGCCACAGAGGGAGAGGGAGCTTTCACACATGGAGACATGCGGGTGATTTAGGGTTAAAGGACACTGAGACAAGCTCTGCTGCTGTGAGAGGTGATAGACCTAAAAGACTTCGGGTAACACATCCACTGCAACAACACAGCATCATCTGTGTCAGCACCAGAGCATCTGGTCTCTCTCCTATCTTATCTATGCAAGCATTCCTGCACCACATGTTTTGTGCAGAAAAGCATCTTGACATCGCTTCACATAATCCAAAGTGGCTCCTTTTTTAATTAGGGCAGTGAGCTCATGTTTATCGAGTTTACTAGGATGAGGTGATGATGTATGCACAAAGACGTAGAATGAAAAATACAAAATTCAATTTAAAAAATAAAAGAAGTATTCACGTCTTTTAAATGTACCAGCATGATAGATTAATTGAATTCATGTTAATATTAATAATAATTTTCTCTGCCTTCCAAAATGTCCTGAAGGAGGGATTTCTGATCAGACCTGATCAGGTCAAATTTAGAATAAAAAACACTATTGTTGTCATAAATAAAAGCAGAAATGTTGGTTTAAAGTCATACAACAGTTTTTCTGTTTAGAGTCTTAAAGAATTTGACTCAAAAGAAACACGTTTCATTGAAAAGGAGGCAGCATTAATGCTTCCAAGTATATGACAAAGTTTTAAAAATCCTTATTTCCCTGGCATATATTTGTTCATAGTTCAAAACCTGGTGACATCATTTAAAAATGAGAAAGTTCCCCATAAGCTGTTTCTGTAGACTTACCCATTACACCATAACTGATACATGTGTAAAATTGGTTAGGTTCCCTTTCAGTTATGAAAAGATCATGGTTAGGATTAAAAGATGCTTGTGTTGACTAGAAAACAGGACATGATGTTTCTTTTGTTTTCAAACAACAGCCATAACTTTACTGTGTGTGTGCGTGTGCGCGTGCGTGTGTCATGGTTTCATTACTGCAGGTATTTGTATGGCAGCACGGTCATGTCCATATTTTGGTGGTGTGAGGTGGTCACTAATCCATTTGACCTTCTATGCACATTTGCATGCCCCCCCACCCTGACTGAGAGATGCCATGACCTTTATTAGCTAATTAAGAAACATAACAGAAATAAACCTGACAGAGTGGGAGTGGTAACACCCGCACACACATACATATGAACACACTTTCAGTGCATGGGGATTTGGAGAAAAGGGAGCAGACGGGAGGCAGACTGTGAGATATTTGACATTCATCAAAGAGAAACAACGAGAGCTACATTTCCACATACACCTCTGTGCAGATTCCCTGTAATATTTTCTTTGGCAGAGAGTCCTCAGAGGGAGTCTTACCACACACACTCTTAAACATTTCTTTTGCCAGCAGACATTCAAGCATTATGGTATTAAAGAAGTAGTTTCTCTTAATCACATGCTGAGCTCCTTTAAACCTCTGTGTCCCGGAATAAGACACATAAATCTCTCTGTCTCTGCTGTCTGCCGACACTTAGAAGGTTCTGTGAAGGTGCGTTTTTTTACACACAACAGACAGACAGAAGCAAGACAAACATTAAATACGCATAACTACTGTACAGTGTTTGCACTAAAAATACCTACACAGATGCATTGACACAAATATGTTAGCACATAAACACAAGCACAAATAGACAATTGAGTACAGTCACACACGCATACAAATTGGGGGAGTTATCTCCCACATCTTCCCAGTCTTCATTGTGTGTTAATCTCAGCAGTAATCTGCAGAGTGGGCAGATCATCATCTGACAAGCATGGGTTTGAGGTTTTTAGGATTATGCAATCAACTCCCCTCCTACAGTACATCACAGGGCTGAAGACACAATGCAAACACACACACACACACTCACCTACACACCCTCACTCACCTACACACACACACACACACACACACACACACACACACACACACACACACACATATACACAGGTTAGACAGGTTACAAAAAAGTTAAGTTTCCCCACACCTCTGATCTTTTGTAATGTAGCACCAACTGTCCTCAAATTTGTCATTTTAAAATGGATTCTGTTATTATTCTCACACATCCGTTACAAAAAAAGATGAATTTTGAAACACCCACATTTTGTTTCCATGAAACCCAGAATGAAAATGAGTGACGAAGTGAGAGGAAGCAGAGAGACAGTTAAGAGTCTGAATAAAAGAAAGTGAGAAACATGAATGGATGGATGGAAAAAATTGATGCAGATTGAAAGCTGCGACCTCAGAGCTTCTCTGTGTCAGTCTGTCTCTCTGTCATCATGACAGGCCTGCAGCAGAGGGGAATCCTGAGCAGCTTGGTCCACACTGCTGCACACACACGGGGCTTCACATGCTGACAGACAGAGCCAAGGGCTGTCCTGTCCGCAGCATATCACAGTCTGACTGCCCATCTAACTCTAACAGGCCACCCTCCTGCTTTCATGTACTGTACGCATAAAAAAAAGTCTGGCATAGAAGTATAGATTGAACGCAAAAACATTGAGACGCTTGTACTCGTTTTGAGATATCAGAAGCTAACCTTACATTACATTTTCCTTTTCTGACTGTCGAGCGGGACACCAGAGACTTTTGTATGTCTGTAACAAACTGATTCCTCATTTTTGGAACATGAATGCTCCAGAGATTTGCAGTGAAATCAATGCACGACAGCACAACAAATTATCCCGTTCCAGTTTTTTGTTGAATATCATCGTGAAAGGAGGGGTGCATTCACCTTAACTCCAACTCCAGCTCTGCAAGTTTATAAGATCACAAGGATTAAATCTAACTTATGGGTGGTTTCGTTTATTTTTGAAGCCTGACAATGATATCATTTTATCACACTTACTCGATCTAAAATAAAGCACTATAGCACAGATTTCTTAAACCAATAATGTTTTGTATGTTATTTTTAGATTATTCATTCATAGATCAGTTGTTAGTAAGAGCATGGTTTTCAAATCATGCTTTGTAAGCTTCACAAATATAGCAGTACTCAATAATTTGGATGATATTCACAACATGTGTTTTGTGCGTGTTTTCACAGTACAATACAAAGTCTGATTTTGGAAACGTGTCAGAAAGATTTGCTGTGACTGTTTTTTAGCTGCACGTGTTTAATGTAAGTGCTTACTTGGTGTGGGAGGACAAACAGGAGGTCATGTAAGGTCATCTTATGTGATATGGTTTCTACAAGTCATAAATATACAGTTTGGTTTTGCTTGTAATACATATCTCTTTCAATCAGATTAACTTGCCCTCTTCGGTTGTGTAGTTGCTTTAAGAGCACACAACACTTGGATAAAAATGTGACACATTCATTTCATGACTCGTCAAACACAGTTGTTGACACTGTTGTGCTATAATTGCTGATATTGAGTGTTGCTAGTTATTAGCTGCCCCTGTGATTTTTCTGCTATTGGGATTAATGGAGATGATGATGTCGAGGTCTTTTTGATGTAAGACAGGACACCTTGATCCCTGCAGGTGCGTATGTGCTGGAGAGGTACAGTAGTATTAGAGTTATGCATTGCGTCTCTGTACAAGTGCAATATGTCTGCCTCTTTATTCCCTATGATCTCAAGAGCCTCTCCCTCTGTTTCCCCATTTGGCTGTCTGTGTGGGCTCCCTATGCCTTCTGTTTCTGTTTGCATTTGTGTTTGCTACTCTTGCCTCTGTTGTGCGATGGCTGAGGCTGTGATTTTTATCCTCCCAACATTCCAGTAAATACTCTGACAAAATGCAGCACACTCCGAGGAGCCTCAGGCCAGGGCAATCAATCAGGGAGAAAACAACACAGAGATCAGGCTGTTTCTGCTCCATAAAACAGCCTTCAGAACAACAACAGCCATTCAGTGTCTGGGATGTAGAATTAATACTCCTCTGCTTTCTCAATTCACCCCCACTCCCCCCCCCCCCCCCCCCCCCCCCCCCCCCCCCCTTCAATCACTCCATCAAAAAAACTGCCACAAATCCATCCATAAACAGTATTTGTGACGGTGCGTTTTCTTCACTGTATAATTTACACGGTGGGGTGTTGGCACAACCAGCTGAATGTTCCTCAAAAAGCCTGCTGTTGGATGAAAGGCGATGAATCTACTACTACAAACCATAAACAGAGCTTGAATCCTGAACCTCTGTAATGCAATGAAAGTCAGCATAGTGTTTTTCTTTACTTACAGGCTATAGGATCAGGGATAATGCTGTATAAATATTTGATGCTTTCCTAGAAGGGTCTTATATGGCAGAGAGAAAGACAGAGAGCGAGAGAAGGAGAGGGAGTGCAGCATTAAGCTTGATGACCAAGAAGAACTTCAAGGCACACTCACACACAATCAAAAAGACACATGCAAAGAAATAGCAAAGCATGCAATCAGGTAGAGATGACAATATACACTAAAATATCCAGACACACACACACACACACACACACACACACACACACACACACACACACACACACACGTTGTCTGTCTGTCTGCTTCTGCCCTGCACATTGAGTTTTACTTTGTTTGTGTGCTCGGTTTATAGATGTTGATCATGTCTCGCTGCGCTTGCAGTGAAAAGATAGATTCTTTACATCTTTGAGGGTTCAGCTGCTCTCACACAGCAACTGGTTAGGCTTTGATGATAAAAACTGTAGAGAGGCTTTGAATGTCTGTGAAATCTGCTCATGTTAAGACAGAAAGACAAAGCCCATTGCTTTTAGTTCCAGTTATTAAAAAAAACATAAATATTACACATATTGCTATTTAATTCTTCAGAGAGAGATAATCACTGCCATGGAGACAGTGTTAAGTTGTTAACTGAGCTGCGATGGCTTTTTCTTCTTCTATACATTTTTTCTCTGTCTGGAAAGTGTGAAATGTCAGCAGGTGTATAATCTTACAGTGATCAACCCTTCTAAGAGCAGACACACAAAAGGTGTTTTTCTCCTTCAGAGATGTATGCAGATGGCAGCTGATGTATGATATTAACCTTTGCTATCCTAACTCCTGTCTATACCCCCCTCGTAAAAACACACACACAAATGCACACACATGCGTTGCATACTAATTGTATTGATCCACCTTTAGAAAAACAGCCCTGTGTTTCTTCCTTCTCCTCGACAAAGTATGTCGGTGTGCAGTTACAAAATGATGCTAAAGTGTGTTTTATTTTATTGTTCGTAAGTGGAAATATGTTATACGGCTATAATAACTTTTTCAGAGCATCCTAAAGTAAGTAAACCTGCCATATGTGCAGCATATTTTACACAAATTAATTTGATAAATGTGTCAGACCTGGGATTTTTTCCTCTCTTTTGGATTGCTTGTCAGTGGCAACATTTTCAAGACAAATGGGCCGCTCTGTTTTTAGTGTCGCTGCTCTCTTTGTCTACTGAATTGTCAGTTTTTGCGAGAGGGGGAAACAGAGCAGGGGGAGGATGAGAGTGGAGGCAAAGTATAAAAACAAATTGGCGCAGAGGGATGAAGAGTGAGATATCAAACGAGTGGATGGTGAGGGATGAGTGAAATAGAGTATCAGACATGCTGTGGTCTCTGAGGTCAAGGTCTATATCGTTCCCTGTTTCTAAAACAACAACCAACACAACAGGCACCGGGGAGACGACCAATCTGTGCTACTGCATTGTTCACTATCTGCAGAAGAAAACAGCTTGCTCTCCCTCTCTTTTTTACACACACACACACACACACACACACACACACGCATGCACGCACACACACTCCTCACTTCATATCTGGAGACAGAGAGAATAGAGCGTGTTCCTTATTGTCCCCTTAGTGGTGATGTGGGGGTGTGTGTTAGGGCTTGATTGTTACTGGTTTACATAAGGGTATTAAACTCTCGCATAGCCCTATCTATCTGAGCCAGGCAGATATATTTGTGTTGTGGCTCCTTTATGCATTTGTTATTTCCAAAGAGGATTGGGATGCACTAGTGGAAGAGAGGATAGATAGCCTGCTGATATTACCCTTTTCCTCTTCCCTAGCTTCCTCCTTTTTTCCTCTAAAAACCAAACTCTTGCGTGTTTCTGAGTGTGTGCATTTGTATTATTATCTATGTGTTCTATGTAACTGTGTTGCCTCCAGAAACAAAAGAGGGTAATTAATTAAAGAGAAGTGTACTTTGGCACCATTGTCCTGTTCAAATACTCACACAGCATTCAGCAAAACAGCATTCAGTGATATTTCTCATATTAAAAGCTGTTGTTTCAATCTGGACAGAAATTAGGAGTGCATTAGCCAAACATTGTGTGGATGCATTTAGCTAAACCAACAAAATGTACAGAGATAGGCTTACTGTCTATTACTTTAAACTAAGACCATACTGTACACATCTTTTTGTTTACTTTCTCTGTTTCTCTGCATTGGAAGTAGAATTATTTTATTGAAAAGTTACTTTAAATGTGACAGTGCTTCATTGTATTTAGCATTAACCCATATATTTGACTGATATATTATGATGCCTTTCAATATTGAACTTTGTAAAGGCTTACAATTAGTTTTCAGTAACTAAGTGTGTTCTTTGCTAATGTTCAGATGAGGATGTTTTAACCCTGCAGCTGCACAGATGGCACTACATGCAGTCCCCAGTGCTGTGCTAGCTGTCAATGGTCCACCTAACACAGCAATACATCCTATTTCCTGTTGAGGATGTAACAGCAGAAAACAGCAGTAACAGGTGATTTAAAATTACCCAGTAAAATAGGTTTTCTTACTCTTCAGTTGATGTAGCTTTCTATTGGGACAAACAACTTCAGGTTAGGTTTTGATCAAGAAAATGCATTTAGTTAAAATGACTTTGTGAGGTCGGCTTTTATTTTGAGAATGTCCCCATCTGCCTCTCTCTGTGTGTGTGTGTGTGTGTGTGTGTGTGTGTGTGTGTGTGTGTGTGTAGATGTGTGTCTGTGTGTCTGTGTGTCTGTGTGTGTGTGTCTGTGTGTCTGTGTGTGTGTGTCTGTGTCTGTGTGTCTGTGCGTGTGTGCGTGTGTGCGTGTGTGCGTGTGCGTGTGTGTGTGTGTGTGTGTGTGTGTGTGTGTGTGTGCTCTCCAGGATCGGGGAGGAGAGGTTACATCAAAGTGGAGTCAATAACTTCATCCCTCCCTCCTGGTCTGCTCTGTTGTGCTGCTGGGAATGCATGCTGCTCGCTCTCTCGATTGTGAAACAGGAGGGCAGGATGGGGTTCAACACTTTCACAAATACAAAAAGAGGGAAGAGTCGTGCTGCTAATACAGAGGATGATCTAAGACTCTGGCACATACATATAGAGACACACACGGCTTCCTCATCGTGTCTGAGAATGATAATGAGCTAAACTGTCTTTCTACTAACCTGAGAGCCTGAGTCCAGTCATGGCCACAGCCAAATCAATATCATCATCCATAATCTTTATTGTAGGATGAAACACAGCATAAATCAGCTCAAAGCCCTTCACACATCCCTCTCTTTAGCAGCCCCCAATTGCATGCAACATTTTCCTGGACCAACACCACTTTGTTTTCAGCAGAGAAATGGAATAGAATAAGAAGCGATGCAATTCAAAAGACCTATATTGTGGGTTTTTTTTAGTTCAGAAAGGTTTCTCTGGGTATTACCAATCCCTCCAACAAGTGCTCTAACATCATATCACATATTTGTTTTTGTTTTTTAAGTGGTTTTACAAGTGTTATGGAGTAGCTTTTTTAGTTTAATTTTGCGGAAAGACGTGTCCTTTAACAGTATTCGATTTGTGAAGCAGGATAATGTTTGAATTGTTAAACTTTTTTTAATGAAAAGTGAGTTTCAGCAGTGCAGAATTTCCCTCATGGGTGCCTGTGTGTGTATGTGTTAGAGAGAGAGAGAGAGAGAGAGTGAGAGAGAGTAGTTCTTTCTGCCGGCGTGTGTCTTCCAGCTCGACCCTCTTTCAGTATGAAAGTGAGTAATGAGGTTTGGAGACGAAAGCTTCGCCAAATCCTCTCATCAGTCTTCTCTCCTTCAATACCCAATCAGCAGGCTAATTCAATACCCAATCACAGGGCTAATAGCAACCAGCTCAGAGGAGAGCCAATGAGAGCTCGCTTAATGGACCCTGGGGAATAACTAGTCGGACAAAAAGTTAATGCAAAAGGAACTCTGAATTTTTTCAGTCTAACGATCTCAGTTTAGGTGTCCAATTGCTGTGGAAAAATCTCTTATTAAAGCCTTTTAGACATTTGTGTCTTCTCAAGTAAGTGGGTGTCTGAGTGTGATGTTAAATTCCAATCAGCAGCTACAATTAATGGAGGGGTTGATTTTGAATATTTCTTCGCAGTTGCTGATTTAAGTGCTTGTATTCTAGTAAGTAGTTGTATTCTGGAGCCTTGTTTTAGCATTATTCTGCACATTGCTCTGATATTTAACATGCACACATCTCCCTTGCTCATTTCCTCTCTAGAGCTGTGAATAGTGGATGCATAAGTGCATGAGGCTGCAGGAGTGTCCCAGCCATTGTAGTGTCACAAATCCCCCCTTCCTGACATGTACTGAATAAACTGTCACAGGCGTTATATAGTGTCTCCATAAAGCCTGCCATCAAACAGTTACTACCTCCATCGCTTCAGTCCACTGCACCAACAACACAAACAAATCACACCATGCTGCGTCCCTGTGTTTTCACCTGAGTGTGTGTGTGAGTGTGTGTGTGTGTGTGTGTGTGTGTGTGTGTGTGTAGGTGTGTGTGTGTGTGTGTGTGTGTGTGTGTGTGTGTGTGTGTAGGTGTGTGTGTGTGTGTGTGTGTGTGTGTGTGTGTGTGTGTGTGTGTGTGTGTGTGTGTGTGTGTGTGTGTGTGAGAGAGAGAGAGAGAGATAGAGATAGAGACATGCTATAAAGTGGGGTTCATACATGACTGTGTTTTCTGATATGGTCATACAACATATAACCTCCCATATTTTGCCTGGTTGTAATCCATATCGACCTCCCTTTCTCAACCTCCAGCGCTAAAAGCCTTTCAGTGTGTTCCATGTCACTAACATGGTTTCCTGTTCCTTCGTTTTCAAACATCATTATTGAGCGCAGTTATTTTGAAGGTGTGCTCCGTAAGGCTGATTTAATGTAATCACTGTTACATGATGAAGAAGGATTGTATTAATATGGGAACTCTTTAAAAACACAACAGGAAAAAGAGATGAGAAATTCTTGACCTTATTTTTGGCTGTGGTTTATGAATGTTTTACATTCTTAACCCAATAACAACAACAACAAAACTTGGAGCATGGATACCACTTCTAGTCTGAAAAGCTAAAGAGATTTACCAAATGACGTTTTTCATGCAAGTTTACATGTCAACACACATTTTCGTTTACTATCATACAATAAAAAAGTCAAATCTCCTTCAAAGACCTGAATACACTGCAGCAACAAGATTGATTGTTTGAGTTAACTCAAAAAGGTTTTTGTTAAAAAAAACTTAAAGACATAGAAATCACTGAAACATTAGAAAAGGCCTGTGTGTGTACGCCATAGCAACAGGTTACAATAAATAACCACAACAGCCTTAAAGGCATTGAACATCACGTGCTAATGATAAACTGACTGCACAACAGCCAGGGAGTGTGTGAGGAGGATATTTCTCTTTAATCTTCTTCACAGCTTACATCGTCTTTTATTAGTGGACAAAGTGAATCTCAGCCTGCAGCCTCGGCCCTATAGAAATGACAATTGATTTGCAGGTTATTTCCTGCTTCCTGTGAGCTAATTGAAATAAAGTGGGACGGTAGACTGGGGCTCTGCAGCATCTATCAATACTGCAGCTGTACAGTAGAGAGAGCCTCTCTCCAGCCTACTGCTGCGCTTTAACCAGTCCCACAGAATATTAGTTTCATTGTTTGGCTCATCACCGGGCCTTTGTTTTGTTTGCTCGTTCTTCCTGGCGCGTAAGACCCCTTTTTAATGAGTGTGTGAGAAACATAAAGCACAATGTACCGTATGGCTACTGAGTGTATGCTTTTTTTTTGTGCCTGTATGTGTGCTTGTGCTGGTTGTAAAATGTTAAGTCAGGCCAGAAGATTTTAACAACAAACTGAAACATTTCTCTCCTTGTTGTAATACCAGAAAACCTTACATGAGGTCCAGAAAGATAGTATTTAAATAGAAGGAAATAAGAATCCAGTTGATCAACCCACCAGACAAACATATAGGCTAAATACACACATGGGCTCATTATTGCAAAAGGTATTTCATCATCAGTTAGATCATGAAAACGTACTATAGATACATTTAAAGTATCAGCAATGAACATTTGTCATGGGGTATCACTTCTCCTACTCCTGTGTGGAGGGCTGCAGAAGAATAGAGTTGATGTTAATGTCTGTGTGTATGTGCAAGCTCAGGAGCTGCTGTGGTTTATTTACTTATAACGTCCCAGCTGGCGGGAGCAGCTGGGTTTTACTCAAATTAAACTGGTAGGTGTTTGGAAACCCATGTACAGTATGAGCTTATTTCTCTAATAAAAATCACAGAATGTGACCTGAGCTTAATTTCTCTTAAGCTCATCTCGCTACGCTGGCCGAAACCTATGATTTCAAACTGTCAAGGCTAAGACTCTTTTTTAATCACTTTATGGGTGTTGCCTACAAGTCTTTTAAAGAGTTATAGTTCAAATGTAGTCTGGCATTATGACATGAATTGTAAATACACAAAAGATTGTTTTTATTGTTAAGCACACCAAGTTTAAGAACAAAAGTCCTGTTTTTTCTGACTTGAATTTAGTATGAAGAGCGAGGAATGCATTGAACCAGTGAGGAATTATCTACATGTAAATACCTGCAAACAACAGTTTCTCTCTGCTGCTCTCTCTCCAACACACACAGTAATGATTTCAGCAAGTGTCTTCCATTTGTCCAATCAAACTCTCGTTACAATGTGAGATACACTGAATCATCATTAAATCTATCTGCATATTACCTGTGCTGCTACAATTAGCTCTGAATCTCATTTGAATCTCATTTAAGTTCCTCCTATGAATCTCAATTAAAGATAAAGATTCAAACAAACAGGCAGAGCATTCAAACTGTACATTTGCACTTGAACACACAAATACACGTACACACTGCACCTGCTGTTATCATTGCTGTTGTTTTAAATGTGTTCAGTTTAATTAATTTGTTTTGGTACTCAAGACAAATCTTTTACCTCCTCATGTGGTAATTAACAATTATCGCACATTTAATAAGCACACTGAGATAATGAAACAATTAGAGAGAAACAAGCTGTTTAAAGATGGAAGCTGTGCTTTGAACTAGTGTATTTGCTTTAATTGTTTTTCATTGGCTCCTGACTTCAATGAGCTCGCAGATCCTAATAAATGTCCTCGCAGCGTACAAATCAAACAGCCTTCAAAGAAGAATTACAAACCAATTAATTATAACTCTTAAAAAATATAAGCTCGCAACAGAAACACACACAAACACACACAAACATAACACATATAGACTGCCACAAACACTCTGGTGTTATCACAGGGGCCAATTAGCTGGCCCCGGCTTTCTGCTCAGGCATGATCAGGGGACCTATAGGGAGCCCACAAGGCTGCGAGAGGCCTCAGGGTAGCAGAAGAATTATCACTCTTTTCATCTCAGCGTCTCTTTCGCATCCTTGCATACACACAACTACTATCAGCTTTGAGTGCGCTCTCTCTCTCTCTCTCTCTCTCTCTCTCTCTCTCTCTCTCTCTCTCTCTCTCTCTCTCTCTCTCTCTCTCTCTCTCTCTATGTCTCTCTCTCTCTCTCTCTCTCTCTTTCTTGCCATGCAGGCATCCAGAGCCGTGAACAATGGACAATCCTGAACGTTTCAGAATGCAAATACTTCAAAATCATTTACCTGGCTAAGGTGCAGGCAGAATGGGAAAGGCTCAATAAACATATGCATAACCTCCATATAGAGATGAGTCAGTCGATGGAGTCAACTTGTAACCTTTGATCTCTGTGTATTTAAGAACAGGACAACGTTGTGTGTGTATATGTGTGCGTGTGCAAGAACAGAAAGGCAAAGTCATCACAATACATGCTGATCAAAAGCTGCGTCTATTTTATACCCTGTAACGTTCCTGTTTGTGATGGTGTGTTCAGAAGACCTAGCAGATTGCTGGGCTGTGTGTGTGTTTGTGTGTGTGTTTGAGTTTGTTCTAGCTAAGAGTTTTATACCAATCACACTCATTCCCCCTCTCCTCATCTCTCTTTCTTTTCGCTCATCCCTCTGTGCCCTCCCGCTGCGTGCCTAGTAGGTGGCTTGTACACACAAACACAAAAATACACAATAAGCCCTCAGCTAGCTGCCGCTAGCTGCAGATCCTGTCTTGCTCTCTCCCTCACTCTCTCCCCGGCCCTCCTCTTTCTCTCTCTCCCTCTCTCTCTTCTCCACACCACAGGGAGGAGAGAGGAGGGGGATGACAGGAGAGAAAGATGAGGATGGGAGTGTGTGTTTGTGTGTATGGTGGTGGAACAGAACAACTGGACAGCTGTCCTCTGTCAAGCTTCTGTCTCCCTGTCTGTCTGCTGCACTGTGGGCTGGCAGGTGGATAAGCACTGAGTCAGGACAGCGAGCTCTTGTAAAACAAGATTAAATCTTCCACCTGAGAAAAAAAAATTAACACCAAGGCATAAAAAAAGATAGAAGTCTGGAATGCTTTTTTCTGTTTGTTACCGTTTTTCTTCTATGTGTGTGATGTGGACGGCGACAGAGAAGGCAGAGTGGAGGCAGTAGATAAGATAAGTGCTCTTTATTTCTGACAGAGTCATTTAGCTGTGGATGAAGAGAAGAGAGGAGGGGAGGACAGCCAGCAGAGAGTTATAGTTATGGAGCTGTCGGAGGTTCGGGAGTGTTGAATGAAATGAGGTCTGGAGGAGAAGGAGAGAAACAAAGGTGGAGAAGAAGAGACAGAGTCAGAGGGAGGTGTTTACGTGACCTTGTACAGAAACAGGTGAGGGAGCTGTTTCAGCTAAATCCTGTGGGCTTCTAAAACTCACAATACAACTCAGTCTTTCTAAATCTTACTCCGAAATGCAACGGGGGCTATACCTTATGTGTTTTAAGTTGTAATACATGCTGCTCATGCACACACAGGTATAAAAAGTGTGGTTTTTGTCATACATTTACTTGTGTTTAGGCATCAAAGGGCTAGAGACCTCCTGTCACTCCAGCCATTTTTTTCTTTCCCCTTCTGTTCCTCGTATGAAGAAAAATGTTTATTTTCATTTATCAAAGCCTTACACCCCTGAGAGCAGGAAAATGCTATGTCTGCAATATTCTGTGTATGTGTGTGTTCGGGTGTGCGTTGTGTGTGTGTGTGTGTGTGTGTGTGTGTGTGTGTGTGTGTGTGTGTGTGTGTGTGTGTGTGTGTGTGTGTGACGAGGTGTAGAGCAATGCTGGGGGTTATTATGAAGAGACTGAGATGCGACAGGAGATTCCTTTGATTGGGAATAAAACACCATCTTATCTATTTAAATAAACCCCAGTGCAACTTCACTATTACATGCATGCACAGACACACACACACACACACACACACACACACATAAATACACGTGCACCTAACACTATAAATAGGACTGCACATATGGAAGACCAAATAAAATAAACACATCCACTGAATCACACACAAAAAACTGCATAAGCCGGCAAATCTGTGCATGTAAACAAACGCAGGAGTATATTCACAAAGGGATTTGTAGTAATTAAATTGCAATGATCGCCCTATTTTAGCTTTCACTTTGAAGATGAAAAAATAATGCTGTGAGTGGAGACATGAGGAAAAACCTAGCTAATAGAACATGAAAAGAACATCTAATTATTCAAAAGACAGTATTACTGTGGGAGTGAAAAAGGAGATACACAAATAAAAAAGGTTTCACGCTAAACTCAGCAGAACAATGTATAAAAAACTTTGCTCTTAGAATTACCAGTGGATCACGAGTGAGCTGCACCACGATGGTCCTGGCCTCTGACACTAACCCGCTGACCTTTGACCTCCAGCTGAGCAGAAGAGCATGACTGTACTTGGCCTGTGACCTTTAGGCATCTTTAATAACCTGCTCGACTCGCTGAAAGAAGGCACTGCAGCGCACATGTCGATAAGACAAGAGACATGCAAAAGATGGATGCAGCCCGTGTGTGTATTTGTGAGTATGACAGTAAATAGTGCGAGGAGAAACAGTGATGTATGTTGTTCTGCATTTGGAGGCTGCAGATGTTCCCCCCAGGTGGTCTGACGCTAATAACCACCCACTTTTTACAGGCCCTTTAATTCACTCCAGATGAAAAGACATTAAATGTAAAATACAGCACATAGCTCGCACATGCACTTATCAGGATCTACAAATTTAATTTGAAATGAGCTTGTCTAAATTAAAGAGGTTGCTAGTTGAAAGCAAAACATTTAATAGTTCTAATAAAAAAAACTTTTTTTGTTCTTGCTGTCATGCACATTGATATTGAGTTAACACTAGTTATATTATTTTAATCTAGTTTGTTCGCAGTTTCTAATAATAAAGTATTGTATGAAAATGAGCTCACTGTGAGTTTATTAACACAAATCCTCCTGTGTGTCAAGACATTTATTTTATCTCAACATCACACGAAAAAAGCCCATGATCAGATCAGAGATTTTGAGGATGGTAAGGTCACTTTTTCAGTTAGTAAATGAAAAGAAACGTGCACAAGGTTTTTGGACTCTAGCGCACACCATAGTATTATTTTTTAAAGTCAATAGGAAATTTCAAATCCTAATAAGAAATTTGACTTTGATTTCTGTAATCATATCGTAAAGGGGGTGGGATTGTTTTGTATTATTTAGTAAGAAATACAATTATATAAGAGTGCTGTGACTAAAGTGAGCAGCAAGCAGATCAGAGAAATATCTTCATTCTGTTTTCTCTCTGAGGAAAAAGAAAACATCAGAAATGTTTTTCCCAATGTTAGTGTGTCCTTGGCAATACTTCACAAAACACACACCTGAAGTGTTAGCGTCTTATTCTGGTGCAGGAAATGTACACAAATTGTACATTTCTCTCTTAGTGGCAGACACACACTCTCATAATTATACGAAGACATATGACTACAGTGCACTGCTTCTACAACATTTTTTCACAAGTCCTTGATGGACCTTATGCTGTATTTAATTAGATTTTTTATTTATTTTTTTATTTAATAAAAAATAAACACTGGGTTAGAGCAGGAAACTGCTGCACCGTAACCTGACTGTCTCAATTTCTCTCAGTTCTCTCATATTTCACACACCTTCAGTCAGTTAGTGACCGCTGTCTTCACTGAGAGAGTTCAGACTGTCGGATCACAAACCGCAGCTTGTCTCCTCTCGCCTTCCTCCAGCCCATTAGAACAGTTTTTTTTCTTCTTCTTTTTTGCCATGAATCTTTAATCAGCCTTTTCAAGTGAATTGGCAGGCTGAGACTGCAGAGCGCTGACCCATGCTGCTGAAACACATTCTGATGTAACTTATACAGAAGCGTCCCAGGTTAGAGCTCGCTCACATACATAGAACTGTCAAAGACTCTCCTCTGATCAGCGACAAACTGGACTGTTGAAAAAAGACAAACAAGTGAAGAGAAATTTAACCTGTGCTATATATTTTTTTAAATATCTACACACTTACAAAAAAATAGAGGATGCTGTAGTAAAATGCCTCCATTGTTTGGATAAGCTGCAAGATGAGCCATCAGTGTGTTTGCTTTTCAGTTTAAGCTGAGAGGAAATCCATCAGAACGAACCCCGGAGAGAGGGATAGAAGTGTGCGTACGGTCCCTTCATCTCTTTCCTCGGTCATGATACAAACACACACAAAACAGACAAATCTCCTCCAGTAAATGAAGCAGTGCAATCAGGTCACAATCACAGTAAAGCACACAAACTACTACCTATCTCTGTGTTGCTGCATGTAGGAGTCAATAAGCCACACTTCCCAAACATTATGGCATTCAACTTCACAGTTTAAAAAAATGAAAGAATTAACAGTGTGAAAAGGTTTAGGTTTTTTCATTCATATTCCACTACCTCTCTTGTCACTCTCTCGCTTCCAACCGTGTCCCTGCTTCTCTTCCTGTAAATGAGTGATTTATCAGCCTTAATTGAAGGTAGTGGTTCATGTGGTCATGTGACCACAACATGACAGCATGCGATAAATACACGCAGATAATTAAAGCTTGCTTTGCAAAAAAACGAACATGGCTTGCACTGAATCTGCTCTGAAAATAAAAGTGCTCAGATACTGTCGAATGAAGAATTGTTGTAATGAACGCGTATTTTAAAAAAGAAGTTCTCAGCTCATGATGTTTTATAAAGAAAAGGGTTGTCCTAATAAAACACATTTATCAAAGTTAATCAAAGGGCAAAGAAGGAAGAAAGAAAAATTTCAATCTTTGTTGATAGAGTAAGTAGATCTATGGCGTTTCACTGTGGTGCTACATGCACGCACGCACACGCACACGCACACACGCACACACACACACGCACACACACACACACAGGGGAATCTGTCTCTCTGGCTCGCACGTTTCAGCTGCAGCTTTTTGACTGAAGGGCCTGCAGAGCTTAGTTCATGCATCTTATTGTTACATGGAGCCGGTTCTCAACCACTGACCTTTTTATTCACCGCACCATACATTGTTAAAGTAATGTATGAGGTGTCTCAGCCGCAGCCACTTCATTGTGTTTTGTTATACACAGCAGAGGTACATGTGTGTTGTGTGCATTGTGTGTATATGTGTATGTGTGCCACTATGACTTCACAGGAGCAAATAAATGTTAAATGAAGAGACCTAACAAAAGAATTTTAAGGTGCTATCCATAAGGTGTGCGTTCCTGTGTGCGTGTATGTTTATAGATCCAAAAGTGGACAACCTCATAATTGCAACCGGCAATAAAAGTAAAATGCTTTTTATATCTATTAACATCTTCTATTGTAGATTCAAAATTGTTATACAAAGAAGTGTTATTGAATAGCACCAAAAAAGAGAAAGAAGCGACCGACTTTTTGCCAGGGCCAACATGATGATAAAGAACAGATAAAACAAAAATGCTTATTTCTGGATACTCACTTTTAAATTTTTATTGGAGCTGTTTTCCCTTGTACTTAAATGTTCCTCGTCCACATTTTAACTTAAAAAGTAAAATCAAACTTCAGCAGCTGATGAATCTTTCATTTAAACATTTTCACTACAAGAAACAAACATATTCTTGTGAATAACATGATGGAGATTATTCTGTTTTCAGGCTGTCACTGCACACACATAAGTAATTATGGCACTTATACACTAATGCAGCACTCACAAACACAATGGCAAAAATAATATAATTGAACCTTTATTTATACCAAGTGTTTTAGCAAGACAATTAACTTCTCTTATATTTTCTGCAAGAATAATTAACTTTTCTCTACAATGTAACTCTTACAATTACATAAATACAATTTATGCATAATGTTTTGCACTGTGATCCGCCACTTCATTACTGCTGCACTAATCGCTTTTTCTGATGAACTCAGAGAGACAGAATGACAGGACACAGAGAGCAGATAGAGAAGTAAAGAGTGTGGCTGACTGTGTGTTGACCTGCAAAATCGTTTTCGCATTTCAACTTTGTACGAATCGCTCTACTAATGGCACAAGATGATTGAACATTTCAGACAACAACAACAAAAGCATCTTTTCCGAAATTAAGCATATGTGTGTGCTCCTGTCATTTTTATTATTATTATTTTGCAGCTTTGCATATTACACAAATGATGTGTATAAAAAGGTAAAAGGGGTGGGACAGCGGAGTGACTCCACCACCTCTGCACCTTGCATCCTCCTGCTTCTTTATTTGTCTGTATTAGTTAGCTCCTTCTCAGCACTTAAAATTAATGTCATCCAGCAGAAAGTAGAGGCTGAAAGCTAAAATTCAGCACTTTCCAGGCAGCCAGGTTATTTATCAAGCTAACAAGGAGAAGATGCATCCCGCTTCAACCGGGCCTGGGAAATATGTGCCATTAAAAGCCCAAAGCTAGTGTGTGAGAGGTGGGGGGAAAAGTGTGGGTGTCAGGAAGAGGGGATGGACGGCGTCGCCCGCAATATGAATGCAGAAAGAGCAGCAGACACATTTATATAAGAGACAATAGAAGAAGTTAGAGGACACACTATACTTATTCTGCATGTGCTGCATGTGTGGATATGAAGTGCTGATTGTGCTGGTGGCTATAAAAGACGATCCTTTAGGGGATACAGAAGACGTAGTTTGGAGCTTTGAATAAATCATGTGCTGCCAAAGTGAGCTTAGCACTAATTTTCTCTTTAGGAGCGGGGTGTTGAAACACGTCCCGAGGACTGTTAGTATTGTGCCGTGTTAACATCTCTATAGCATCAGGAGCTAACGCCCCAGTGTTGGAATTCAATTAGACACTGGGTGAAACGCTAAGCAGCTAGCATCGGGCGGTCACCACAGGGGAAACAGAGGGGAGGGGATGGTGCATTGGGGAAGCGAGGAAAGAATATGTGTGTGTTTGTGTGTGTGAGAGGAGAAAGAGGCTGCAGGCAGCAGGAAGGCCCTGGGCTGCTGGCTACTGTGATTCAGGGGAATACATTATACCAATGTAACCTCGGGCTCATCACAAGTTCCTCTCGCGATCACACACATTCACAACCCGAGGACAACAGTGGCTCTGAGGCTGACACGCGCACACACACACACACACACACACACACACACACACACCTACACACACACACACACACACACACACACACACACACACAATGGTAACAGCTTTACAACTAATTATGTTTGAATAGAATAACACAAACCAGCTTTAAACAAGTGAAACAAGAGAGAGAAAATTATTAACATAAGTTGAAAAGAGGAGTGAGTCAGTGTTTGGAGGGCTGGCTTGCGGGTTCAGATTTCTCCTCAAGTATCATTTATTCTGTGGTTTAGAACAAGTAAAAAACACATAACACGTTTTTGAAAACAAGCCAAATCTAAACACTTCATTCACTTTGTGTATCTTTAAAACTGCAGCGACAGAAAAATCTTTTTCCTTGTTAATTTATTACAATCATCATTTAGTTGCTACCTCCACGCCTAAGAATGACCATACATGCTGTTATATCCGTCATTCTGTTTTTTATAGATTGTGGAGGACTGTGGAATGTTGCGTCTATATTTGACATCATTTTAATATTCCCTATAGCACATAACACTGCACATTAACAAGCCTAGATATCTTGATATACAGAACTATCGACTTTCTGCCAAGTTGATCTTTATATTTTTCCCAGTCAGTCATTTTTTCAAGGCTTTTTTATAAACACAATTTCATTGACATTTTTTTTTTTAAGTCTTGTCCATGCACAGACCAACATACCCTTTCTTTCTTCCTTTATTACTCTCTCACACACCTTGATGTGTGCATGTATGCACGTGTCCTTTCTCCTCTGCCGTGTCTACACAAACCTGACCTGCCTGCTGTCAGCCACAGAGGCACCTTGCCTCCCTGCACCCCTCCCCCCTGAGTGGCCGACTCACCCCGTCACCATCAGGGGAAGACGAGTCGAAAGAGGGATGAGGTTGAGAGATGATAACGAAACGGGTTATAGGAAGGGAGGAGGGAAAGTGGGGGTTGGTGGGAGGGGCAGGGGGAAGGATGGTGGTGGAGGAGTTGAGAATGGGCAGGTGGGGGCTCCGAAGCTTCTTCAAATGTGCCCTCTCTACTCCTGCGCCTGTGACCTCAGAGCTTCTGAAAGCCAGAAAGTGCTGAAGCATGCAGGTGTCCTCATGCCAAAGACACACACACTAGTGCTGGAACACGTGCTCCCCAACCAAGCACGCACACACAAGCAAACAGACGCAAGTGTCCTATCTTAGCAGCCTGCACAATGTTTTAACTCTTTCACCACTTCCATCCTCCTCCTCCAAGTGTCACTACATCTCATATATCAATTGTCCGACTTCTTTCTTTTGTCTCAATATTTAATTCATAATTAAAAAAAAGAGCTGTAATTAAGTTCAAATCAAAGGTAAATAAAAAAAAACTACAATGCTGAGCACATGAGGAAAGGAGTGTATTCTGTCTGCTATACAGTAAAATTAGCCTCTGCTGATGCTGTACTTTCCTCTGTCCGGCCTCTCCACTGTAAAACCTGAGGTGTCCACAGAGTGTCCTGTCCTGTCTGAGTGTGTGTGTGTGGGTCTGTAGGAGGGGGGTTAGGGTTAGAGAGTTGTATTACAGCAGTGATGAGTCGCCTGGCTGCGAGGCTGATACCTCAGCAGCACCCAGCATTGACCAGGCCTTTAAATAAAGCCTTCGATCCTCCAGCAGCAGAGAAGGTCACCGGCTGCCTCTGGTTACCCTGCCTGTCTGTCTGCAACCACGGCCAGGAGCCCTCCTGCCAGCCGCTGCTCCTTTCCTTAGCCTCCTCCTCACCTCCTCCTCCCTCACCTTGGCATGTATGTTAGCATTTAAATCCAGGTACCTTTCTGCCTCCCTTAACTATGCCCCACTTCCTTCCATCCATCCATCTTTTTTTCTCTGACCTAAAACTACTCCAAGCTTTCTCCACTCCCATCATCCGTCCATCTGCATGTCAGCCAGAAATAAAAAATAATGTTCCGTGTTTTTCTCCACAGAGAGAGCAGAGAGAGTGAAAGAGGTCAAAGGGTTGAGATAGAGAAATATTTTGGCATCATCCCATGAGCACTGCCAATGTCACCCTCCTGTCAATCAAGCAGTACTGTCAGAGCCCCGAAAACAGAGAACTGCGACATCACACACGGCAAATGTTGAGACAGTGTCATAGGGATTTATATGAAATATAATTTAAAGTCATGCCCCTTGGTGGCTTGTTTGTGTCCTTTAAAGGAGATCAATACAATTGGTATTGATTTCACACAAATAAAAAAACTCGGATCTAGTCTAAGTCTAAGGTGTAATATAAACTTTAATGATAAACTACATTCAAATGTATATATCAGGATGTTTAAGACATCAGTTTAACACTCCTGTTTAATTGTTTGATTTTGTTCTGTGAGAAGTATCATCTGTACTGATGGCTTTGAAATCGAATGAGAACAACATTGATAAAGTAGAAAAATGATGCTGATGATCTATAAAACACTTTCAGTATGACTTATAGTTGATGTTCATGAAAGTTTTCCTGGAAAAACTCCATTTTTTGTTTCTTTTTCTTCTGGGGAATAACTGAATTAAAGTAAAGCATATAGACACCAAGTTGTTATTAAATCAGTCCATCATTTTGATGAGTGTTTTAAACAAATGATGGCACATAAAATGAAATTAAATACTTCTGGATCCGTATTTTGATTCAGGAGGACAACCCGAAAATGACGTGTTATGCTGTGACAAGCGTTCAGCATCCGAGAAATTCAGAATGTAGACGTTTGTTATTTAGAAAGTCAGACTTATGGGCAGTTCATGTTTTATTTCACTTTGTGTTCAATATTGAAGCAGTGCAAATGTGTCATATGAATTTATTATCGTTAGGTCAAGAAGTGATAAAAGCCTGAACAGGACAAGTTACCTCAGACTCCCGGGATGTGGGACGAAGAGGTCAGAGCTCTGTATCACAGGTGGAGGAATTTTCTTGATGTCCTGCAAAGGTGAAAGACAAAAAGTGTTTTATAAAACACACAAAATAACAGGATTTCTGCTGATATGGCAGACTTGATCTTTTAAAAATCCTGACCAATTAATACACAGACATGATTTTTTTTTTTTTTAAATTGACATGCATGCTCATTTCATAAAGGATTTTCAAACAATGACAAATGTATAATTAACACATAAATGGTTGATATATAATGTGTTTAATTAATTTAAAATAGTGTTTCATAGAAGTTAAAACAGCAATACATTGAAGCAGGTCATATTCTCCCACAATCAACATAAAGATATTTTAATCA